>NW_027489058.1:0-129785 GCF_050948215.1 Halictus rubicundus | reverse complement strand
GATGGGATAGGATAGAGGATAGGATAGGATAGAGGATAGGATAGGATAGAGGATAGGATAGGATAGAGGAGAGGATAGGATAGAGGATAGGGTAGGATAGAGGATTGGATAGGATAGAGGATAGGATAGGATAGGATAGAGGGTAGGGTAGAATTTGGATAGGATACAGGATAGGATAGAATAGAGGATAGGATAGGATAGGATAGAGAATAGGATAGGATAGAGGATATTATAGGTTAGAGGATAGGATAGGATAGAGGATACGATGTGATAGAGGATAGGAAAGAGGATAGCATATAATACAGTATAGGATAGGGTTGAGTATAGGATGGGATAGAGGATAGGATAGGGTTTTGGATAGGATAGAGGATAGTTTAGGATAGAGGATAGGATAGGATAGAGGATATTGTAGGATAGAGGATAGGATAGGATAGAGGATAGGATAGGATAGAGGATAGGGTAGGATAGAGGATAGGATAGGATAGAGGATAGGATAATATAGAGTATACGATATGTTAGAGAATAGGAAAGAGGATAGGATATAATACAGTGTAGGATAGGATTGAGTATAGGATGGGATAGAGGATAGGATAGGGGATTGGATAGGAAAGAGGATAGGATAGGATAGAGGATAGGATAGGCAAGAGGACAGGATAGGATAGAGGATAGGATAGGATAGAGGATATTATAGGTTAGAGGATAGGATAGGATAGAGGATACGATATGATAGAGGATAGGAAAGAGGATAGCATATAATACAGTATAGGATAGGATTGAGTATAGGATGGGATAGAGGATAGGATAGGGTTTTGGATAGGATAGAGGATAGGTTAGGATAGAGGATAGGATAGGATAGAGGATATTGTAGGACAGAGGATAGGATAGGATAGAGGATAGGATAGGATAGAGGATAGGGTAGGATTGAGGATAGGATAGGATAGAGGATAGGATAATATAGAGTATACGATATGTTAGAGAATAGGAAAGAGGATAGGATATAATACAGTGTAGGATAGGATTGAGTATAGGATGGGATAGAGGATAGGATAGGATAGAGGATAGGATAGGATAGAGGATAGGATAGGATAGAGGATAGGATAGGATAGGATAGAGGATAGGATAGGATAGAGGATATTGTAGGGTAGAGGATAGGATAGGATAGAGGATAGGATAGGATAGAGGAAAGGATAGGATAGAGGATAGGATAGGATAGGATAGAGAATAGGATAGGATAGAGGATATTATAGGTTAGAGGATAGGATAGGATAGAGGATACGATGTGATAGAGGATAGGAAAGAGGATAGCATATAATACAGTATAGGATAGGGTTGAGTATAGGATGGGATAGAGGATAGGATAGGGTTTTGGATAGGATAGAGGATAGTTTAGGATAGAGGATAGGATAGGATAGAGGATATTGTAGGATAGAGGATAGGATAGGATAGAGGATAGGATAGGATAGAGGATAGGGTAGGATAGAGGATAGGATAGGATAGAGGATAGGATAATATAGAGTATACGATATGTTAGAGAATAGGAAAGAGGATAGGATATAATACAGTGTAGGATAGGATTGAGTATAGGATGGGATAGAGGATAGGATAGGGGATTGGATAGGAAAGAGGATAGGATAGGATAGAGGATAGGATAGGCAAGAGGACAGGATAGGATAGAGGATAGGATAGGATAGAGGATATTATAGGTTAGAGGATAGGATAGGATAGAGGATACGATATGATAGAGGATAGGAAAGAGGATAGCATATAATACAGTATAGGATAGGATTGAGTATAGGATGGGATAGAGGATAGGATAGGGTTTTGGATAGGATAGAGGATAGGTTAGGATAGAGGATAGGATAGGATAGAGGATATTGTAGGACAGAGGATAGGATAGGATAGAGGATAGGATAGGATAGAGGATAGGGTAGGATTGAGGATAGGATAGGATAGAGGATAGGATAATATAGAGTATACGATATGTTAGAGAATAGGAAAGAGGATAGGATATAATACAGTGTAGGATAGGATTGAGTATAGGATGGGATAGAGGATAGGATAGGATAGAGGATAGGATAGGATAGAGGATAGGATAGGATAGAGGATAGGATAGGATAGGATAGAGGATAGGATAGGATAGAGGATATTGTAGGGTAGAGGATAGGATAGGATAGAGGATAGGATAGGATAGAGGAAAGGATAGGATAGAGGATAGGATAGGATAGAGGATAGGATAGGATAGAGGATAGGACAGGATAGAGGTTAGGAAAGAGGATAGGATATAATACAGTATAGGATAGGATTGAGTACAGGATGGGATAGAGGATAGGATAGGGGATTGGATAGGAAAGAGGATAGGATAGGATAGAGGATAGGATAGGCAAGAGGACAGGATAGGATAGAGGATAGGATAGGATAGAGGATATTGTAGGATAGAGGATAGGATAGGATAGAGGATAGGATAGGCAAGAGGACAGGATAGGATACAGGATAGGATAGGATAGAGGATATTGTAGGGTAGAGGATAGGATAGGATAGAGGATAGGATAGGATAGAGGAAAGGATAGGATAGGAAAGAGGATAGGATAGGATAGCGGACAGGATAGGATAGAGGATAGGATAGGATAGAGGATATTGTAGGATAGAGGATAGGATAGGATAGAGGATAGGATAGGCAAGAGGACAGGATAGGATACAGGATAGGATAGGATAGAGGATATTGTAGGGTAGAGGATAGGATAGGATAGAGGATAGGATAGGATAGAGGAAAGGATAGGATAGGAAAGAGGATAGGATAGGATAGCGGATAGGATAGGATAGAGGATAGGATTGAGGATAGGATAGGATAGAGGATAGGATAGGATAGATTATAGGATAGGATAGAGGATAGGATAGGATAGAGGATAGGATAGGATAGAGGATAGGATAGGATAGAGGATAGGATAGGATAGAGGATAGGATAGGATAGAGGATAGGATAGGATAGAGGATAGGATAGGATAGAGGATAGGATAGGATAGAGGATAGGATAGGATAGAGGATAGGATAGGATAGAGGATAGGATAGGATAGAGGATAGGATAGGATAGACGATAGGATAGGATAGAGGTTAGGATAGGATAGAGGATAGGATAGGATAGAGGATTGGATAGGATAGAGGATAGGATAGGATAGGATAGAGGGTAGGGTAGAATTTGGATAGGATACAGGATAGGATAGAATAGAGGATAGGATAGGATAGGATAGAGAATAGGATAGGATAGAGGATATTATAGGTTAGAGGATAGGATAGGATAGAGGATACGATATGATAGAGGATAGGAAAGAGGATAGCATATAATACAGTATAGGATAGGATTGAGTATAGGATGGGATAGAGGATAGGATAGGGTTTTGGATAGGATAGAGGACAGGTTAGGATAGAGGATAGGATAGGATAGAGGATATTGTAGGATAGAGGATAGGATAGGATAGAGGATAGGATAGGATAGAGGATAGGGTAGGATAGAGGATAGGATAGGATAGAGGATAGGGTAGGATAGAGGATAGGGTAGGATAGAGGATAGGATAATATAGAGTATACGATATGTTAGAGAATAGGAAAGAGGATAGGATATAATACAGTGTAGGATAGGATTGAGTATAGGATGGGATAGAGGATAGGATAGGGGATTGGATAGGAAAGAGGATATGATAGGATAGAGGATAGGATAGAATAGAGGATAGGATAGGATAGGATAGAGAATAGGATAGGATAGAGGATATTATAGGTTAGAGGATAGGATAGGATAGAGGATACGATGTGATAGAGGATAGGAAAGAGGATAGCATATAATACAGTATAGGATAGGATTGAGTATAGGATGGGATAGAGGATAGGATAGGGTTTTGGATAGGATAGAGGATAGGTTATTATAGAGGATAGGATAGGATAGAGGATATTGTAGGATAGAGGATAGGATAGGATAGAGGATAGGATAGGATAGAGGATAGGGTAGGATAGAGGATAGGATAGGATAGAGGATAGGATAATATAGAGTATACGATATGTTAGAGAATAGGAAAGAGGATAGGATATAATACAGTGTAGGATAGGATTGAGTATAGGATGGGATAGAGGATAGGATAGGGGATTGGATAGGAAAGAGGATAGGATAGGATAGAGGATAGGATAGGCAAGAGGACAGGATAGGATAGAGGATAGGATAGGATAGAGGATATTATAGGTTAGAGGATAGGATAGGATAGAGGATACGATATGATAGAGGATAGGAAAGAGGATAGCATATAATACAGTATAGGATAGGATTGAGTATAGGATGGGATAGAGGATAGGATAGGGTTTTGGATAGGATAGAGGATAGGTTAGGATAGAGGATAGGATAGGATAGAGGATATTGTAGGACAGAGGATAGGATAGGATAGAGGATAGGATAGGATAGAGGATAGGGTAGGATAGAGGATAGGATAGGATAGAGGATAGGATAATATAGAGTATACGATATGTTAGAGAATAGGAAAGAGGATAGGATATAATACAGTGTAGGATACGATTGAGTATAGGATGGGATAGAGGATAGGATAGGGGATTGGATAGGAAAGAGGATAGGATAGGACAGAGGATAGGATAGGCAAGAGGACAGGATAGGATAGAGGATTGGATAGGATAGAGGATATTGTAGGGTAGAGGATAGGATAGGATAGAGGATAGGATAGGATAGAGGAAAGGATAGGATAGAGGATAGGATAGGATAGAGGATAGGATAGGATAGAGGATAGGATAGGATAGAGGTTAGGAAAGAGGATAGGATATAATACAGTATAGGATAGGATTGAGTACAGGATGGGATAGAGGATAGGATAGGGGATTGGATAGGAAAGAGGATAGGATAGGATAGAGGATAGGATAGGCAAGAGGACAGGATAGGATAGAGGATAGGATAGGATAGAGGATAATGTAGGATAGAGGATAGGATAGGATAGAGGATAGGATAGGCAAGAGGACAGGATAGGATACAGGATAGGATAGGATAGAGGATATTGTAGGGTAGAGGATAGGATAGGATAGAGGATAGGATAGGATAGAGGAAAGGATAGGATAGGAAAGAGGATAGGATAGGATAGCGGATAGGATAGGATAGAGGATAGGATTGAGGATAGGATAGGATAGAGGATAGGATAGGATAGATTATAGGATAGGATAGAGGATAGGATAGGATAGAGGATAGGATAGGATAGAGGATAGGATAGGATAGAGGATAGGATAGGATAGAGGATAGGATAGGATAGAGGATAGGATAGGATAGAGGATAGGATAGGATAGAGGATAGGATAGGATAGAGGATAGGATAGGATAGAGGATAGGATAGGATAGAGGATAGGATAGGATAGAGGATAGGATAGGATAGAGGATAGGATAGGATAGAGGATAGGATAGGATAGAGGATAGGATAGGATAGAGGATAGGATAGGATAGAGGATAGGATAGGATAGAGGATAGGATAGGATAGACGATAGGATAGGATAGAGGTTAGGATAGGATAGAGGATAGGATAGGATAGAGGATTGGATAGGATAGAGGATATTATAGGTTAGAGGATAGGATAGGATAGAGGATACGATATGATAGAGGATAGGAAAGAGGATAGCATATAATACAGTATAGGATAGGATTGAGTATAGGATGGGATAGAGGATAGGATAGGGTTTTGGATAGGATAGAGGACAGGTTAGGATAGAGGATAGGATAGGATAGAGGATATTGTAGGATAGAGGATAGGATAGGATAGAGGATAGGATAGGATAGAGGATAGGGTAGGATAGAGGATAGGATAGGATAGAGGATAGGGTAGGATAGAGGATAGGGTAGGATAGAGGATAGGATAATATAGAGTATACGATATGTTAGAGAATAGGAAAGAGGATAGGATATAATACAGTGTAGGATAGGATTGAGTATAGGATGGGATAGAGGATAGGATAGGGGATTGGATAGGAAAGAGGATATGATAGGATAGAGGATAGGATAGAATAGAGGATACGATAGGATAGGATAGAGAATAGGATAGGATAGAGGATATTATAGGTTAGAGGATAGGATAGGATAGAGGATACGATGTGATAGAGGATAGGAAAGAGGATAGCATATAATACAGTATAGGATAGGATTGAGTATAGGATGGGATAGAGGATAGGATAGGGTTTTGGATAGGATAGAGGATAGGTTAGGATAGAGGATAGGATAGGATAGAGGATATTGTAGGATAGAGGATAGTATAGGATAGAGGATAGGATAGGATAGAGGATAGGGTAGGATAGAGGATAGGATAGGATAGAGGATAGGATAATATAGAGTATACGATATGTTAGAGAATAGGAAAGAGGATAGGATATAATACAGTGTAGGATAGGATTGAGTATAGGATGGGATAGAGGATAGGATAGGGGATTGGATAGGAAAGAGGATAGGATAGGATAGAGGATAGGATAGGCAAGAGGACAGGATAGGATAGAGGATAGGATAGGATAGAGGATATTATAGGTTAGAGGATAGGATAGGATAGAGGATACGATATGATAGAGGATAGGAAAGAGGATAGCATATAATACAGTATAGGATAGGATTGAGTATAGGATGGGATAGAGGATAGGATAGGGTTTTGGATAGGATAGAGGATAGGTTAGGATAGAGGATAGGATAGGATAGAGGATATTGTAGGACAGAGGATAGGATAGGATAGAGGATAGGATAGGATAGAGGATAGGGTAGGATAGAGGATAGGATAGGATAGAGGATAGGATAATATAGAGTATACGATATGTTAGAGAATAGGAAAGAGGATAGGATATAATACAGTGTAGGATACGATTGAGTATAGGATGGGATAGAGGATAGGATAGGGGATTGGATAGGAAAGAGGATAGGATAGGACAGAGGATAGGATAGGCAAGAGGACAGGATAGGATAGAGGATTGGATAGGATAGAGGATATTGTAGGGTAGAGGATAGGATAGGATAGAGGATAGGATAGGATAGAGGAAAGGATAGGATAGAGGATAGGATAGGATAGAGGATAGGATAGGATAGAGGATAGGATAGGATAGAGGTTAGGAAAGAGGATAGGATATAATACAGTATAGGATAGGATTGAGTACAGGATGGGATAGAGGATAGGATAGGGGATTGGATAGGAAAGAGGATAGGATAGGATAGAGGATAGGATAGGCAAGAGGACAGGATAGGATAGAGGATAGGATAGGATAGAGGATAATGTAGGATAGAGGATAGGATAGGATAGAGGATAGGATAGGCAAGAGGACAGGATAGGATACAGGATAGGATAGGATAGAGGATATTGTAGGGTAGAGGATAGGATAGGATAGAGGATAGGATAGGATAGAGGAAAGGATAGGATAGGAAAGAGGATAGGATAGGATAGCGGATAGGATAGGATAGAGGATAGGATTGAGGATAGGATAGGATAGAGGATAGGATAGGATAGATTATAGGATAGGATAGAGGATAGGATAGGATAGAGGATAGGATAGGATAGAGGATAGGATAGGATAGAGGATAGGATAGGATAGAGGATAGGATAGGATAGAGGATAGGATAGGATAGAGGATAGGATAGGATAGAGGATAGGATAGGATAGAGGATAGGATAGGATAGAGGATAGGATAGGATAGACGATAGGATAGGATAGAGGATATGATAGGATAGAGGATAGGATAGGATAGAGGATTGGATAGGATAGAGGATAGGATAGGATAGGATAGAGGGTAGGGTAGAATTTGGATAGGATACAGGATAGGATAGAATAGAGGATAGGATAGGATAGGATAGAGAATAGGATAGGATAGAGGATATTATAGGTTAGAGGATAGGATAGGATAGAGGATACGATATGATAGAGGATAGGAAAGAGGATAGCATATAATACAGTATAGGATAGGATTGAGTATAGGATGGGATAGAGGATAGGATAGGGTTTTGGATAGGATAGAGGACAGGTTAGGATAGAGGATAGGATAGGATAGAGGATATTGTAGGATAGAGGATAGGATAGGATAGAGGATAGGATAGGATAGAGGATAGGGTAGGATAGAGGATAGGATAGGATAGAGGATAGGGTAGGATAGAGGATAGGGTAGGATAGAGGATAGGATAATATAGAGTATACGATATGTTAGAGAATAGGAAAGAGGATAGGATATAATACAGTGTAGGATAGGATTGAGTATAGGATGGGATAGAGGATAGGATAGGGGATTGGATAGGAAGGAGGATAGGATAGGATAGAGGATAGGATAGGCAAGAGGACAGGATAGGATAGAGGATAGGGTAGGATAGAGGATATTGTAGGGTAGAGGATAGGATAGGATAGAGGGTAGGATAGGATAGAGGAAAGGATAGGATAGAGGATAGGATAGGATAGAGGATAGGATAGGATAGAGGATAGGATAGGATAGAGGTTAGGAAAGAGAATAGGATATAATACAGTATAGGATAGGATTGAGTACAGGATGGGATAGAGGATAGGATAGGGGATTGGATAGGAAAGAGGATAGGATAGGATAGAGGATAGGATAGGCAAGAGGACAGGATAGGATAGAGGATAGGATAGGATAGAGGATATTGTAGGATAGAGGATAGGATAGGATAGAGGATAGGATAGGCAAGAGGACAGGATAGGATACACGATAGGATAGGATAGAGGATATTGTAGGGTACAGGGTAGGATGGGATAGAGGATAGGATAGGATAGAGGAAAGGACAGGATAGAGGATAGGATAGGATAGAGGATAGGATAGGATAGAGGATAGGATAGGATAGAGGATATAATAGGGTAGAGGATAGGATAGGATAGGAAAGAGGATAGGATAGGATAGCGGATAGGATAGGATAGAGGATAGGATTGAGGATAGGATAGGATAGAGGATAGGATAGGATAGATTATAGGATAGGATAGAGGATAGGATAGGATAGAAGATAGGATAGGATAGAGGATAGGATAGGATAGAGGATAGGATAGGATAGAGGATAGGATAGGATAGAGGATAGGATAGGATAGAGGATAGGATAGGATAGAGGATAGGATAGGATAGAGGATAGGATAGGATAGAGGTTAGGATAGTATGGAGGATGGGATAGGATAGAGGATAGGATAGGATAGAGGATAGGATAGGATAGAGGAGACTATAGGATAGAGGATAGGATAGGATAGAGGATTGGATAGGATAGAGGATAGGATAGGATAGGATAGAGGGTAGGGTAGAATTTGGATAGGATACAGGATAGGATAGAATAGAGGATAGGATAGGATAGGATAGAGAATAGGATAGGATAGAGGATATTATAGGTTAGAGGATAGGATAGGATAGAGGATACGATATGATAGAGGATAGGAAAGAGGATAGCATATAATACAGTATAGGATAGGATTGAGTATATAATGGGATAGAGGATAGGATAGGGTTTTGGATAGGATAGAGGATAGGTTAGGATAGAGTATAGGATAGGATAGAGGATATTGTAGGATAGAGGATAGGATAGGATAGAGGATAGGATAGGATAGAGGATAGGGTAGGATAGAGGATAGGATAGGATAGAGGATAGGATAATATAGAGTGTACGATATGTTAGAGAATAGGAAAGAGGATAGGATATAATACAGTGTAGGATAGGATTGAGTATAGGATGGGATAGAGGATAGGATAGGGGATTGGATAGGAAAGAGGATAGGATAGGATAGAGGATAGGATAGGCAAGAGTACAGGATAGGATAGAGGATAGGATACTATAGAGGATATTGTAGGGTAGAGGATAGGATAGGATAGAGGATAGGATAGGATAGAGGAAAGGATAGGATAGAGGATAGGATAGGATAGAGGATAGGATAGGATAGAGGATAGGATAGGATAGAGGTTAGGAAAGAGGATAGGATATAATACAGTATAGGATAGGATTGAGTATAGGATGGGATAGAGGATAGGATAGGGTTCTGGATAGGATAGAGGATAGGTTAGGATAGAGGATAGGATAGGATAGAGGATATTGTAGGATAGAGGATAGGATAGGATAGAGGATACGATATGATAGAGGATAGGAAAGAGGATAGCATATAATACAGTATAGGATAGGATAGGGTTTTGGATAGGATAGAGGATAGGTTAGGATAGAGTATAGGATAGGATAGAGGATATTGTAGGATAGAGGATAGGATAGGATAGAGGATAGGATAGGATAGATGATAGGGTAGGATAGAGGATAGGATAGGATAGAGGATAGGATAATATAGAGTGTACGATATGTTAGAGAATAGGAAAGAGGATAGGATATAATACAGTGTAGGATAGGATTGAGTATAGGATGGGATAGAGGATAGGATAGGGGATTGGATAGGAAAGAGGATAGGATAGGATAGAGGATAGGATAGGCAAGAGGACAGGATAGGATAGAGGATAGGATACTATAGAGGATATTGTAGGGTAGAGGATAGGATAGAGGATAGGATAGGATAGAGGAAAGGATAGGATAGAGGATAGGATAGGATAGAGGATAGGATAGGATAGAGGATAGGATAGGATAGAGGTTAGGAAAGAGGATAGGATATAATACAGTATAGGATAGGATTGAGTATAGGATGGGATAGAGGATAGGATAGGGTTCTGGATAGGATAGAGGATAGGTTAGGATAGAGGATAGGATAGGATAGAGGATATTGTAGGATAGAGGATAGGATAGGATAGAGGATAGGATAGGATAGAGGATAGGGTAGGATAGAGGATAGGATAGGATAGAGGATAGGATAGGCAAGAGGACAGGATAGGATAGAGGATAGGATAGGATAGAGGATATTGTAGGATAGAGGATAGGATAGGATAGAGGATAGGATAGGATAGAGGATAGGATAGGATAGAGGATAGGATAGGATAGAGGATAGGATAGGATAGAGGATAGGATAGGATAGAGGTTAGGATAGTATAGAGGATAGGATAGGATAGAGGATAGGATAGGATAGAGGGTAGCATAGGATAGAGGATAGGATAGGATAGAGGATAGGATAGGATAGAGGATATGATATGATAGAGGATAGGATAGGATAGAGTATATAATAGGATAGAGGATAGGATAGGATAGAGGGTAGGATAGGATAGAGGATAGGATAGGATAGAGGATAGGATAGGATAGAGGATAGGATAGGATAGAGGTTAGGATAGTATGGAGGATGGGATAGGATAGAGGATAGGATAGGATAGAGGATAGGATAGGATAGAGGATAGGATAGGATAGAGGAGACTATAGGATAGAGGATAGGATAGGATAGAGGATTGGATAGGATAGAGGATAGGATAGGATAGGATAGAGGGTAGGGTAGAATTTGGATAGGATACAGGATAGGATAGAATAGAGGATAGGATAGGATAGGATAGAGAATAGGATAGGATAGAGGATATTATAGGTTAGAGGATAGGATAGGATAGAGGATACGATATGATAGAGGATAGGAAAGAGGATAGCATATAATACAGTATAGGATAGGATTGAGTATAGGATGGGATAGAGGATAGGATAGGGTTTTGGATAGGATAGAGGATAGGTTAGGATAGAGTATAGGATAGGATAGAGGATATTGTAGGATAGAGGATAGGATAGGATAGAGGATAGGATAGGAGAGAGGATAGGGTTGGATAGAGGATAGGATAGGATAGAGGAAAGGATAGGATAGAGGATAGGATAGGATAGAGGAAAGGATAGGATGGAGGATAGGATAGGATAGAGGATAGGATAGGATAGAGGATAGGATAGGATAGAGGTTAGGAAAGAGGATAGGATATAATACAGTATAGGATAGGATTGAGTATAGGATGGGATAGAGGATAGGATAGGGTTCTGGATAGGATAGAGGATAGGTTAGGATAGAGGATAGGATAGGATAGAGGATATTGTAGGATAGAGGATTGGATAGGATAGAGGATAGGGTAGGATAGAGGATAGGATAGGATAGAGGATAGGATAATATAGAGTATACGATATGTTAGAGAATAGGAAAGAGGATAGGATATAATACAGTATAGGATAGGATTGAGTATAGGATGGGATAGAGGATAGGATAGGGTTTTGGATAGGATAGAGGATAGGTTAGGATAGAGTATAGGATAGGATAGAGGATATTGTAGGATAGAGGATAGGATAGGATAGAGGATACGATAGGATAGAGGATAGGATAGGATAGAGGAATGGATAGGATAGAGGATAGGATAGGATAGAGGATAGGATAGGATAGAGGATAGGATAGGATAGAGGTTAGGAAAGAGGATAGGATATAATACAGTATAGGATAGGATTGAGTACAGGATGGGATAGAGGACAGGATAGGGGATTGGATAGGAAAGAGGATAGGATAGGATAGAGGATAGGATAGGCAAGAGGACAGGATAGGATAGAGGATAGGATAGGATAGAGGATATTGTAGGATAGAGGATAGGATAGGATAGAGGATAGGATAAGCAAGAGGACAGGATAGGATACAGGATAGGATAGGATAGAGGATATTGTAGGGTAGAGGATAGGATAGGATAGAGGATAGGATAGGATAGAGGAAAGGATAGGATAGAGGATAGGATAGGATAGAGGATAGGATAGGATAGAGGATAGGATAGGATAGAGGATATAATAGGGTAGAGGATAGGATAGGATAGGAAAGAGGATAGGATAGGATAGCGGATAGGGTAGGATAGAGGATAGGATTGAGGATAGGATAGGATAGAGGATAGGATAGGATAGATTATAGGATAGGATAGAGGATAGGATAGGATAGAGGATAGGATAGGATAGAGGATAGGATAGGATAGAGGATAGGATAGGATAGAGGATAGGATAGGATAGAGGATAGGATAGGATAGAGAATAGGATAGGATAGAGGATATTATAGGTTAGAGGATAGGATAGGATAGAGGATACGATATGATAGAGGATAGGAAAGAGGATAGCATATAATACAGTATAGGATAGGATTGAGTATAGGATGGGATAGAGGATAGGATAGGGTTTTGGATAGGATAGAGGACAGGTTAGGATAGAGGATAGGATAGGATAGAGGATATTGTAGGATAGAGGATAGGATAGGATAGAGGATAGGATAGGATAGAGGATAGGGTAGGATAGAGGATAGGATAGGATAGAGGATAGGATAATATAGAGTATACGATATGTTAGAGAATAGGAAAGAGGATAGTTTATAATACAGTGTATGATAGGATTGAGTATAGGATGGGATAGAGGATAGGATAGGGGATTGGATAGGAAAGAGGATAGGATAGGATAGAGGATAGGATAGGATAGAGGATAGGATAGGATAGAGGATATTGTAGGATAGAGGATAGGATAGGATAGAGGATAGGATAGGATAGAGGATAGGATAGGATAGAGGGTAGGATACGATAGAGGATAGGATAGGATAGAGGATAGGATAGGATAGAGGATAGGATAGGATAGAGTATAGGATAGGATAGAGGATATTATAGGTTAGAGGCTAGGATAGGATAAGGGATACGATATGATAGAGGATAGGAAAGAGGATAGGATATAATACAGTATAGGATAGGATTGAGTATAGGATGGGATAGAGGATAGCATAGGGTTTTGGATAGGATAGAGGATAGGTTAGGATAGAGGATAGGATAGGATAGAGGATATTGTAGGATAGAGGACAGGATAGGATAGAGTATAGGATAGGATAGAGGGTAGCATACGATAGAGGATAGGATAGGATAGAGGATAGGATAGGATAGAGGATAGGATAGGATAGAGTATAGGATAGGATAGAGGATAGGATAGGATAGAGGGTAGGATAGGATAGAGGATAGGATAGGATAGAGGATACGATAGGATAGAGGATAGGATAGGATAGAGGATAGGATAGGATAGAGGATAGGATAGGGTAGGATAGAGGATAGGATAGGATAGGATAGGATACAGGATAGGATAGGATAGAGGATAGGATAGGATAGAGGATAGGATAGGATAGGATACAGGATAGGATAGAGGATAGGATAGAGGATAGGATAGGATAGGGGGTAGGATAGGATAGAGGATAGGATAGGATAGGATAGAGGATAGGATAGGATAGAGGATTGGATAGGTAATTGGATAGGATAGAGTATAGGATAAGGTAGAGGATAGGATAGGATAGAGGATATAATAGGGTAGAGGATAGGATAGGATAGGAAAGAGGATAGGATAGGATAGCGGATAGGATAGGATAGAGGATAGGATTGAGGATAGGATAGGATAGAGGATAGGATAGGATAGATTATAGGATAGGATAGAGGATAGGATAGGATAGAGGATAGGATAGGATAGAGGATAGGATAGGATAGAGGATAGGATAGGATAGAGGATAGGATAGGATAGAGGATAGGATAGGATAGAGGATAGGATAGGATAGAGGATAGGATAGGATAGAGGATAGGATAGAGGATAGGATAGGATAGAGGTTAGGATAGTATGGAGGATGGGATAGGATAGAGGATAGGATAGGATAGAGGATAGGATAGGATAGAGGATAGGATAATATAGAGTATACGATATGTTAGAGAATAGGAAAGAGGATAGGATATAATACAGTGTAGGATAGGATTGAGTGTAGGATGGGATAGAGGATAGGATAGGGGATTGGATAGGAAAGAGGATAGGATAGGATAGAGGATAGGATAGTATAGAGGATAGGATAGGATAGAGGATAGGATAGGATAGAGGGTAGCATAGGATAGAGGATAGGATAGGATAGAGGATAGGATAGGATAGAGGACATGATATGATAGAGGATAGGATAGGATAGAGTATATAATAGGATAGAGGATAGGATAGGATAGAGGGTAGCATAGGATAGAGGATAGGATAGGATAGACGATAGGATAGGATAGAGTATAGGATAGGATAGAGGATAGGATAGGATAGAGGATAGGATAGTATAGAGGATAGGGTAGGATAGAGGATAGGATAGGATAGAGGATAGGATAATATAGAGTATACGATATGTTAGAGAATAGGAAAGAGGATAGGATATAATACAGTATAGGATAGGATTGAGTACAGGATGGGATAGAGGATAGGATAGGGGATTGGATAGGAAAGAGGATAGGATAGGATAGAGGATAGGATAGGCAAGAGGACAGGATAGGATAGAGGATAGGATAGGATAGAGGATATTGTAGGATAGAGGATAGGATAGGATAGAGGATAGGATAGGATAGAGGATATTGTAGGATAGAGGATAGGATAGGATAGAGGATAGGATAGGATAGAGGAAAGGATAGGATAGAGGATAGGATAGGAAAGAGGATAGGATAGGATAGAGGATAGGATAGGATAGAGGTTAGGATAGTATAGAGGATAGGATAGGATAGAGGATAGGATAGGATAGAGGGTAGGATAGGATAGAGGGTAGGATAGGATAGAGGATAGGATAGGATAGAGGATAGGATAGGATAGAGGATATGATATGATAGTGGATAGGATAGGATAGAGTATAGGATAGGATAGAGGATAGGATAGGATAGGGGGTAGCATAGGATAGAGGATAGGATAGGATAGAGGATAGGATAGGATAGAGTATAGGATAGGATAGAGGATAGGATAGGATAGAGGGTAAGATAGGATAGAGGATAGGATAGGATAGAGGATAAGATAGGATAGAGGATAGGATAGGATAGAGGATAGGATAGGATAGAGGATAGTATAGGATAGAGGATATTGTAGGATAGAGGATATTGTAGGATAGAGGATAGGATAGGATAGAGGATAGGATAGGATAGAGGTTAGGATAGTATGGAGGATAGGATAGGATCGAGGATAGGATAGGATAGAGGAGAGGATAGGATAGAGGATAGGATAGGATAGAGGATTGGATAGGATAGAGGATAGGATAGGATAGGATAGGATAGAGGGTAGTGTAGAATTTGGATAGGATAGGATAGAGAATAGGATAGGATAGAGGATATTATAGGTTAGAGGCTAGGATAGGATAAGGGATACGATATGATAGAGGATAGGAAAGAGGATAGGATATAATACAGTATAGGATAGGATTGAGTATAGGATGGGATAGAGGATAGGATAGGGTTTTGGATAGGATAGAGGATAGGTTAGGATAGAGGATAGGATAGGATAGAGGATATTGTAGGATAGAGGATAGGATAGGATAGAGGATAGGATAGGATAGAGGATAGGGTAGGATAGAGGATAGGATAGGATAGAGGATAGGATAATATAGAGTATACGATATGTTAGAGAATAGGAAAGAGGATAGGATATAATACAGTGTAGGATAGGTTTGAGTATAGGATGGGATAGAGGATAGGATAGGGGATTGGATAGGAAAGAGGATAGGATAGGATAGAGGATAGGTTAGGATAGAGGATAGGATAGGATAGAGGATATTGTAGGATAGAGGATAGGATAGGATAGAGGATAGGATAGGATAGAGGATAGGGTAGGATAGAGGATAGGATAGGATAGAGGATAGGATAATATAGAGTATACGATATGTTAGAGAATAGGAAAGAGGATAGGATATAATACAGTGTAGGATAGGTTTGAGTATAGGATGGGATAGAGGATAGGATAGGGGATTGGATAGGAAAGAGGATAGGATAGGATAGAGGATAGGATGGGCAAGAGGACAGGATAGGATAGAGGATAGGATAGGATAGAGGATATTGTAGGGTAGAGGATAGGATAGGATAGAGGATAGGATAGGATAGAGGAAAGGATAGGATAGAGGATAGGATAGGATAGAGGATAGGATAGGATAGAGGATAGGATAGGATAGAGGTTAGGAAAGAGGATAGGATATAATACAGTATAGGATAGGATTGAGTATAGGATGTGATAGAGGATAGGATAGGGTTCTGGATAGGATAGAGGATAGGTTAGGATAGAGGATAGGATAGGATAGAGGATATTGTAGGAGAGAGGATAGGATAGGATAGAGGATAGGATAGGATAGAGGATAGGGTAGGATAGAGGATAGGATAGGATAGAGGATAGGATAATATAGAGTATACGATATGTTAGAGAATAGGAAAGAGGATAGGATATAATACAGTATAGGATAGGATTGAGTACAGGATGGGATAGAGGATAGGATAGGGGATTGGATAGGAAAGAGGATAGGATAGGATAGAGGATAGGATAGGATAGAGGATAGGATAGGATAGAGGATAGGATAGGATAGAGGATAGGATAGGATAGAGGATATGATATGATAGAGGATAGGATAGGATAGAGTATATAATAGGATAGAGGATAGGATAGGATAGAGGGTAGCATAGGATAGAGGATAGGATAGGATAGAGGATAGGATAGGATAGATTATAGGATAGGATCGAGGATAGGATAGGATAGAGGGTAGGATAGGATAGAGGATAGGATAGGATAGAGGATATTATAGGATAGAGGATAGGATAGGATAGAGGATAGGATAGGATAGAGGATAGGATAGGATAGAGGATAGGATAATATAGAGTATACGATATGTTAGAGAATAGGAAAGAGGATAGGATATAATACAGTGTAGGATAGGATTGAGTATAGGATGGGATAGAGGATAGGATAGGGGATTGGATAGGAAAGAGGATAGGATAGGATAGAGGATAGGATAGGCAAGAGGACAGGATAGGATAGAGGATAGGATAGGATAGAGGATATTATAGGGTAGAGGATAGGATAGGATAGAGGATAGGATAGGATAGAGGAAAGGATAGGATAGAGGATAGGATAGGATAGAGGATAGGATAGGATAGAGGATAGGATATAATACAGTATAGGATAGGATTGAGTATAGGATGGGATAGAGGATAGGATAGGGTTCTGGATAGGATAGAGGATAGGTTAGGATAGAGGATAGGATAGGATAGAGGATATTGTAGGATAGAGGATAGGATAGGATAGAGGATAGGATAGGATAGAGGATAGGGTAGGATAGAGGATAGGATAGGATAGAGGATAGGATAGGCAAGAGGACAGGATAGGATAGAGGATAGGATAGGATAGAGGATATTGTAGGATAGAGGATAGGATAGGATAGAGGATAGGATAGGATAGAGGATAGGATAGGATAGAGGATAGGATAGGATAGAGGATAGGATAGGATAGAGGATAGGATAGGATAGAGGATATGATATGATAGAGGATAGGATAGGATAGAGTATATAATAGGATAGAGGATAGGATAGGATAGAGGGTAGCATAGGATAGAGGATAGGATAGGATGGAGGATAGGATAGGATAGATTATAGGATAGGATAGAGGATAGGATAGGATAGAGGGTAGGATAGGATAGAGGATAGGATAGGATAGAGGATATTATAGGATAGAGGATAGGATAGGATAGAGGATAGGATAGGATAGAGGATAGGATAGGATAGAGGATAGGATAGGATAGAGGATATGATATGATAGAGGATAGGATAGGATAGAGTATATAATAGGATAGAGGATAGGATAGGATAGAGGGTAGCATAGGATAGAGGATAGGATAGGATAGAGGATAGGATAGGATAGATTATAGGATAGGATAGAGGATAGGATAGGATAGAGGGTAGGATAGGATAGAGGATAGGATAGGATAGAGGATAGGATAGGATAGAGGATAGGATAGGATAGAGGATAGGATAGGATAGAGGATAGGATAGGATAGAGGATATTGTAGGATAGAGGATAGGATAGGATAGAGGATAGGATAGGATAGAGGTTAGGATAGTATGGAGGATAGGATAGGATCGAGGATAGGATAGGATAGAGGAGAGGATAGGATAGAGGATAGGATAGGATAGAGGATTGGATAGGATAGATTATAGGATAGGATAGGATAGAGGGTAGTGTAGAATTTGGATAGGATACAGGATAGGATAGAATAGAGGATAGGATAGGATAGAGAATAGGATAGGATAGAGGATATTATAGCTTAGAGGCTAGGATAGGATAAGGGATACGATATGATAGAGGATAGGAAAGAGGATAGTTTATAATACAGTATAGGATAGGATTGAGGATAGGATAGGATAGAGGATAGGATAGGATAGAGGATAGGATAGGATAGAGGTTAGGAAAGAGGATAGGATATAATACAGTATAGGATAGGATTGAGTATAGGATGGGATAGAGGATAGGATAGGGTTTTGGATAGGATAGAGGATAGGTTAGGATAGAGGATAGGATAGGATAGAGGATATTGTAGGATAGAGGATAGGATAGGATAGAGGATAGGATAGGATAGAGGATAGGGTAGGATAGAGGATAGGATAGGATAGAGGATAGGATAATATAGAGTATACCATATGTTAGAGAATAGGAAAGAGGATAGGATTGAGTATAGGATGGGATAGAGGATAGCATAGGGTTTTGGATAGGATAGAGGATAGGTTAGGATAGAGGATAGGATAGGATAGAGGATATTGTAGGATAGAGGAGAGGATAGGATAGAGTATAGGATAGGATAGAGGGTAGGATACGATAGAGGATAGGATAGGATAGAGGATAGGATAGGATAGAGGATAGGATAGGATAGAGTATAGGATAGGATAGAGGATAGGATAGGATAGAGGGTAGGATAGGATAGAGGATAGGATAGGATAGAGGATACGATAGGATAGAGGATAGGATAGGATAGGACAGGATACAGGATAGGATAGGATAGAGGATAGGATAGGATAGAGGATAGGATAGGATAGGATAGAGGATAGGATAGGATAGAGGATAGGATAGGATAGAGGATAGGATAGGATAGGATAGAGGATAGGATAGAGGATATGATAGGATAGAGGGTAGGATAGGATAGAGGATAGGATAGGATAGAGGATAGGATAGGATAGAGGATAGGATAGAGGATAGGATAGGATAGAGGATAGGATAGGATAGAGGATAGGATAGGATAGAGGATAGGATAGGATAGAGGATTGGATAGGTAATTGGATAGGATAGAGTATAGGATAAGGTAGAGGATAGGATAGGATAGAGGATATAATAGGGTAGAGGATAGGATAGGATAGGAAAGAGGATAGGATAGGATAGCGGATAGGATAGGATAGAGGATAGGATTGAGGATAGGATAGGATAGAGGATAGGATAGGATAGATTATAGGATAGGATAGAGGATAGGATAGGATAGAGGATAGGATAGGATAGAGGATAGGATAGGATAGAGGATAGGATAGGATAGAGGATAGGATAGGATAGAGGATAGGATAGGATAGAGGATAGGATAGGATAGAGGATAGGATAGGATAGAGGTTAGGATAGTATGGAGGATGGGATAGGATAGAGGATAGGATAGGATAGAGGATAGGATAGGATAGAGGATAGGATAGGATAGAGGAGAGGATAGGATAGAGGATAGGATAGGATAGAGGATTGGATAGGATAGAGGATAGGATAGGATAGGATAGAGGGTAGGGGAGAATTTGGATAGGATACAGGATAGGATAGAATAGAGGATAGGATAGGATAGGATAGAGAATAGGATAGGATAGAGGATATTATAGGTTAGAGGATAGGATAGGATAGAGGATACGATATGATAGAGGATAGGAAAGAGGATAGCATATAATACAGTATAGGATAGGATTGAGTATAGGATGGGATAGAGGATAGGATAGGGTTTTGGATAGGATAGAGGATAGGTTAGGATAGAGTATAGGATAGGATAGAGGATATTGTAGGATAGAGGATAGGATAGGATAGAGGATAGGATAGGATAGAGGATAGGGTAGGATAGAGGATAGGATAGGATAGAGGATAGGATAATATAGAGTATACGATATGTTAGAGAATAGGAAAGAGGATAGGATATAATACAGTGTAGGATAGGATTGAGTATAGGATGGGATAGAGGATAGGATAGGGGATTGGATAGGAAAGAGGATAGGATAGGATAGAGGATAGGATAGGCAAGAGGACAGGATAGGATAGAGGATAGGATAGGATAGAGGATATTATAGGTTAGAGGATAGGATAGGGTAGAGGATACGATATGATAGAGGATAGGAAAGAGGATAGCATATAATACAGTATAGGATAGGATTGAGTATAGGATGGGATAGAGGATAGGATAGGGTTTTGGATAGGATAGAGGATAGGTTAGGATAGAGGATAGGATAGGATAGAGGATATTGTAGGATAGAGGATAGGATAGGATAGAGGATAGGATAGGATAGAGGATAGGGTAGGATAGAGGATAGGATAGGATAGAGGATAGGATAATATAGAGTATACGATATGTTAGAGAATAGGAAAGAGGATAGGATGTAATCTAGTGTAGGATAGGATTGAGTATAGGATGGGATAGAGGATAGGGTAGGGGATCGGATAGGAAAGAGGATAGGATAGGATAGAGGATAGGATAGGCAAGAGGACAGGATAGGATAGAGGATTGGATAGGATAGAGGATAGGATAGGATAGAGGATAGGATAGGATAGAGGATATAATAGGGTAGAGGATAGGATAGGATAGGAAAGAGGATAGGATAGGATAGCGGATAGGATAGGATAGAGGATAGGATTGAGGATAGGATAGGATAGAGGATAGGATAGGCAAGAGGACAGGATAGGATAGAGGATAGGATAGGATAGAGGATATTGTAGGATAGAGGATAGGATAGGATAGGGGATAGGATAGGCAAGAGGACAGGATAGGATACAGGATAGGATAGGATAGAGGATATTGTAGGGTAGAGGATAGGATAGGATAGAGGATAGGATAGGATAGAGGAAAGGATAGGATAGAGGATAGGATAGGATAGAGGATAGGATAGGATAGAGGATAGGATAGGATAGAGGTTAGGAAAGAGGATAGGATATAATACAGTATAGGATAGGATTGAGTACAGGATGGGATAGAGGATAGGATAGGGGATTGGATAGGAAAGAGGATAGGATAGGATAGAGGATAGGATAGGCAAGAGGACAGGATAGGATAGAGGATATGATAGGATAGAGGATATTGTAGGATAGAGGATAGGATAGGATAGAGGATAGGATAGGCAAGAGGACAGGATAGGATACAGGATAGGATAGGATAGAGGATATTGTAGGGTAGAGGATAGGATAGGATAGAGGATAGGATAGGATAGAGGAAAGGATAGGATAGAGGATAGGATAGGATAGAGGATAGGATAGGATAGAGGATATAATAGGGTAGAGGATAGGATAGGATAGGAAAGAGGATAGGATAGGATAGCGGATAGGATAGGATAGAGGATAGGATTGAGGATAGGATAGGATAGAGGATAGGATAGGATAGATTATAGGATAGGATAGAGGATAGGATAGGATAGAGGATAGGATAGGATAGAGGATAGGATAGGATAGAGGATAGGATAGGATAGAGGATATTGTAGGGTAGAGGATAGGATAGGATAGAGGATAGGATAGGCAAGAGGACAGGATAGGATAGAGGATAGGATAGGATAGAGGATATTGTAGGATAGAGGATAGGATAGGATAGGGGATAGGATAGGCAAGAGGACAGGATAGGATACAGGATAGGATAGGATAGAGGATATTGTAGGGTAGAGGATAGGATAGGATAGAGGATAGGATAGGATAGAGGAAAGGATAGGATAGAGGATAGGATAGGATAGAGGATAGGATAGGATAGAGGATAGGATAGGATAGAGGTTAGGAAAGAGGATAGGATATAATACAGTATAGGATAGGATTGAGTACAGGATGGGATAGAGGATAGGATAGGGGATTGGATAGGAAAGAGGATAGGATAGGATAGAGGATAGGATAGGCAAGAGGACAGGATAGGATAGAGGATATGATAGGATAGAGGATATTGTAGGATAGAGGATAGGATAGGATAGAGGATAGGATAGGCAAGAGGACAGGATAGGATACAGGATAGGATAGGATAGAGGATATTGTAGGGTAGAGGATAGGATAGGATAGAGGATAGGATAGGATAGAGGAAAGGATAGGATAGAGGATAGGATAGGATAGAGGATAGGATAGGATAGAGGATATAATAGGGTAGAGGATAGGATAGGATAGGAAAGAGGATAGGATAGGATAGCGGATAGGATAGGATAGAGGATAGGATTGAGGATAGGATAGGATAGAGGATAGGATAGGATAGATTATAGGATAGGATAGAGGATAGGATAGGATAGAGGATAGGATAGGATAGAGGATAGGATAGGATAGAGGATAGGATAGGATAGAGGATATTGTAGGATAGAGGATAGGATAGGATAGGGGATAGGATAGGCAAGAGGACAGGATAGGATACAGGATAGGATAGGATAGAGGATATTGTAGGGTAGAGGATAGGATAGGATAGAGGATAGGATAGGATAGAGGAAAGGATAGGATAGAGGATAGGATAGGATAGAGGATAGGATAGGATAGAGGATAGGATAGGATAGAGGATATAATAGGGTAGAGGATAGGATAGGATAGGAAAGAGGATAGGATAGGATAGCGGATAGGATAGGATAGAGGATAGGATTGAGGATAGGATAGGATAGAGGATAGGATAATATAGATTATAGGATAGGATAGAGGATAGGATAGGATAGAGGATAGGATAGGATAGAGGGTAGGATAGGATAGAGGATAGGATAGGATAGAGGATAGGATAGGATAGAGGATAGGATAGGATAGAGGATAGGATACGATAGAGGATAGGATAGGATAGAGGATAGGATAGGATAGAGGATAGGATAGGATAGAGGATAGGATAGGATAGAGGATAGGATAGGATAGAGGTTAGGATAGTATGGAGGATGGGATAGGATAGAGGATAGGATAGGATAGAGGATAGGATAGGATAGAGGATAGGATAGGATAGAGGAGAGGATAGGATAGAGGATAGGATAGGATAGAGGATTGGATAGGATAGAGGATAGGATAGGATAGGATAGAGGGTAGGGTAGAATTTGGATAGGATACAGGATAGGGTAGAATTTGGATAGGATACAGGATAGGATAGAATAGAGGATAGGATAGGATAGGATAGAGAATAGGATAGGATAGCGGATATTATAGGTTAGAGGATAGGATAGGATAGAGGATACGACATGATAGAGGATAGGAAAGAGGATAGCATATAATACAGTATAGGATAGGATTGAGTATAGGATGGGATAGAGGATAGGATAGGGTTTTGGATAGGATAGAGGATAGGTTAGGATAGAGGATAGGATAGGATAGAGGATATTGTAGGATAGAGGATAGGATAGGATAGAGGATAGGTTAGGATAGAGGATAGGGTAGGATAGAGGATAGGATAGGATATAGGATAGGATAATATAGAGTATACGATATGTTAGAGAATAGGAAAGAGGATAGGATATAATACAGTGTAGGATAGGATTGAGTATAGGATGGGATAGAGGATAGGATAGGGGATTGGATAGGAAAGAGGATAGGATAGGATAGAGGATAGGATAGGCAAGAGGACAGGATAGGATAGAGGATATGATAGGATAGAGGATATTATAGGTTAGAGGATAGGATAGGATAGAGGATACGATGTGATAGAGGATAGGAAAGAGGATAGCATATAATACAGTATAGGATAGGATTGAGTATAGGATGGGATAGAGGATAGGATAGGGTTTTGGATAGGATAGAGGATAGGTTAGGATAGAGGATAGGATAGGATAGAGGATATTGTAGGATAGAGGATAGGATAGGATAGAGGATAGGATAGGATAGAGGATAGGGTAGGATAGAGGATAGGATAGGATAGAGGATAGGGTAATATAGAGTATACGATATGTTAGAGAATAGGAAAGAGGAGAGGATATAATACAGTGTAGGATAGGATTGAGTATAGGACGGGATAGAGGATAGGATAGGGGATTGGATAGGAAAGAGGATAGGATAGGATAGAGGATAGGATAGGCAAGAGGACAGGATAGGATAGAGGATAGGATAGGATAGAGGATATTGTAGGGTAGAGGATAGGATAGGATAGAGGATAGGATAGGATAGAGGAAAGGATAGGATAGAGGATAGGATAGGATAGAGGATAGGATAGGATAGAGGATAGGATAGGATAGAGGTTAGGAAAGAGGATAGGATATAATACAGTATAGGATAGGATTGAGTACAGGATGGGATAGAGGATAGGATAGGGGATTGGATAGGAAAGAGGATAGGATAGGATAGAGGATAGGATAGGCAAGAGGACAGGATAGGATAGAGGATAGGATAGGATAGAGGATATTGTAGGATAGAGGATAGGATAGGCAAGAGGACAGGATAGGATACAGGATAGGATAGGATAGAGGATATTGTAGGGTAGAGGGTAGGATAGGATAGAGGATAGGATAGGATAGAGGATAGGATAGGATAGAGGATAGGATAGGATAGAGGATATAATAGGGTAGAGGATAGGATAGGATAGGAAAGAGGATAGGATAGGATAGCGGATAGGATAGGATAGAGGATAGGATTGAGGATAGGATAGGATAGAGGATAGGATAGGATAGATTATAGGATCGGATAGAGGATAGGATAGGATAGAGGATAGGATAGGATAGAGGATAGGATAGGATAGAGGATAGGATAGGATAGAGGATAGGATAGGATAGAGGATAGGATAGGATAGAGGATAGGATAGGATAGAGGATAGGATAGGATAGAGGATAGGATAGGATAGAGGATAGGATAGGATAGGGGATAGGATAGGATAGAGGATAGGATAGGATAGAGGATAGGATAGGATAGCGGTTAGGATAGTATGGAGGATGGGATAGGATAGAGGATAGGATAGGATAGAGGATAGGATAGGATAGAGGATAGGATAGGATAGAGGAGACTATAGGATAGAGGATAGGATAGGATAGAGGATTGGATAGGATAGAGGATAGGATAGGATAGGATAGAGGGTAGGGTAGAATTTGGATAGGATACAGGATAGGATAGAATAGAGGATAGGATAGGATAGGATAGAGAATAGGATAGGATAGAGGATATTATAGGTTAGAGGATAGGATAGGATAGAGGATACGATATGATAGAGGATAGGAAAGAGGATAGCATATAATACAGTATAGGATAGGATTGAGTATAGGATGGGATAGAGGATAGGATAGGGTTTTGGATAGGATAGAGGATAGGTTAGGATAGAGTATAGGATAGGATAGAGGATATTGTAGGATAGAGGATAGGATAGGATATAGGATAGGATAGGATAGAGGATAGGGTAGGATAGAGGATAGGATAGGATAGAGGATAGGATAATATAGAGTATACGATATGTTAGAGAATAGGAAAGAGGATAGGATATAATACAGTGTAGGATAGGATTGAGTATAGGATGGGATAGAGGATAGGATAGGGGATTGGATAGGATAGAGGATAGGTTAGGATAGAGGATAGGATAGGATAGAGGATATTGTAGGATAGAGGATAGGATAGGATAGAGGATAGGATAGGATAGAGGATAGGGTAAGATAGAGGATAGGATAGGATAGAGGATAGGATAGGCAAGAGGACAGGATAGGATAGAGGATAGGATAGGATAGAGGATATTGTAGGATAGAGGATAGGATAGGATAGAGGATAGGATAGGATAGAGGATAGGATAGGATAGAGGATAGGATAGGATAGAGGTTAGGATAGTATAGAGGATAGGATAGGATAGAGGATAGTATAGGATAGAGGGTAGCATAGGATAGAGGATAGGATAGGATAGAGGATAGGATAGGATAGAGGATATGATATGATAGAGGATAGGATAGGATAGAGTATATAATAGGATAGAGGATAGGATAGGATAGAGGGTAGCATAGGATAGAGGATAGGATAGGATAGAGGATAGGATAGGATAGAGTATAGGATAGGATAGAGGATAGGATAGGATAGAGGGTAGGATAGGATAGAGGATAGGATAGGATAGAGGATAGGATAGGATAGAGGATAGGATAGGATAGAGGATAGGATAGGATAGAGGATATTGTAGGAAAGAGGATAGGATAGGATAGAGGATAGGATAGGATAGAGGATAGGATAGGATAGAGGGTAGGATACGATAGAGGATAGGATAGGATAGAGGATAGGATAGGATAGAGGATAGGATAGGATAGAGTATAGGATAGGATAGAGGATATTATAGGTTAGAGGCTAGGATAGGATAAGGGATACGATATGATAGAGGATAGGAAAGAGGATAGGATATAATACAGTATAGGATAGGATTGAGTATAGGATAGGATAGAGAATAGGATAGGATAGAGGATAGGATAGGATAGAGGGTAGGATAGGATACAGGATAGGATAGGATAGAGGATACGATAGGATAGAGGATAGGATAGGATAGATGATAGGATAGGATAGAGGATAGGATAGGATAGAGGATAGGATAGGATAGAGGATAGGATAGGATAGAGGATAGGATAGGATAGAGGATAGGATAGGATAGGGGATAGGATAGGATAGAGGATAGGATAGGATAGAGGATACGATATGATAGAGGATAGGAAAGAGGATAGCATATAATACAGTATAGGATAGGATTGAGTATAGGATGGGATAGAGGATAGGATAGGGTTTTGGATAGGATAGAGGATAGGTTAGGATAGAGGATAGGATAGGATAGAGGATATTGTAGGATAGAGGATAGGATAGGATAGAGGATAGGATAGGATAGAGGATAGGGTAGGATAGAGGATAGGATGGAATAGAGGATAGGATAATATAGAGTATACGATATGTTAGAGAATAGGAAAGAGGATAGGATATAATACAGTGTAGGATAGGATTGAGTATAGGATGGGATAGAGGATAGGATAGGGTTTTGGATAGGATAGAGGATAGGTTAGGATAGAGTATAGGATAGGATAGAGGATATTGTAGGATAGAGGATAGGATAGGATATAGGATAGGATAGGATAGAGGATAGGGTAGGATAGAGGATAGGATAGGATAGAGGATAGGATAATATAGAGTATACGATATGTTAGAGAATAGGAAAGAGGATAGGATATAATACAGTGTAGGATAGGATTGAGTATAGGATGGGATAGAGGATAGGATAGGGGATTGGATAGGATAGAGGATAGGTTAGGATAGAGGATAGGATAGGATAGAGGATATTGTAGGATAGAGGATAGGATAGGATAGAGGATAGGATAGGATAGAGGATAGGGTAAGATAGAGGATAGGATAGGATAGAGGATAGGATAGGCAAGAGGACAGGATAGGATAGAGGATAGGATAGGATAGAGGATATTGTAGGATAGAGGATAGGATAGGATAGAGGATAGGATAGGATAGAGGATAGGATAGGATAGAGGATAGGATAGGATAGAGGTTAGGATAGTATAGAGGATAGGATAGGATAGAGGATAGTATAGGATAGAGGGTAGCATAGGATAGAGGATAGGATAGGATAGAGGATAGGATAGGATAGAGGATATGATATGATAGAGGATAGGATAGGATAGAGTATATAATAGGATAGAGGATAGGATAGGATAGAGGGTAGCATAGGATAGAGGATAGGATAGGATAGAGGATAGGATAGGATAGAGTATAGGATAGGATAGAGGATAGGATAGGATAGAGGGTAGGATAGGATAGAGGATAGGATAGGATAGAGGATAGGATAGGATAGAGGATAGGATAGGATAGAGGATAGGATAGGATAGAGGATATTGTAGGAAAGAGGATAGGATAGGATAGAGGATAGGATAGGATAGAGGATAGGATAGGATAGAGGGTAGGATACGATAGAGGATAGGATAGGATAGAGGATAGGATAGGATAGAGGATAGGATAGGATAGAGTATAGGATAGGATAGAGGATATTATAGGTTAGAGGCTAGGATAGGATAAGGGATACGATATGATAGAGGATAGGAAAGAGGATAGGATATAATACAGTATAGGATAGGATTGAGTATAGGATAGGATAGAGAATAGGATAGGATAGAGGATAGGATAGGATAGAGGGTAGGATAGGATACAGGATAGGATAGGATAGAGGATACGATAGGATAGAGGATAGGATAGGATAGATGATAGGATAGGATAGAGGATAGGATAGGATAGAGGATAGGATAGGATAGAGGATAGGATAGGATAGAGGATAGGATAGGATAGAGGATAGGATAGGATAGGGGATAGGATAGGATAGAGGATAGGATAGGATAGAGGATACGATATGATAGAGGATAGGAAAGAGGATAGCATATAATACAGTATAGGATAGGATTGAGTATAGGATGGGATAGAGGATAGGATAGGGTTTTGGATAGGATAGAGGATAGGTTAGGATAGAGGATAGGATAGGATAGAGGATATTGTAGGATAGAGGATAGGATAGGATAGAGGATAGGATAGGATAGAGGATAGGGTAGGATAGAGGATAGGATGGAATAGAGGATAGGATAATATAGAGTATACGATATGTTAGAGAATAGGAAAGAGGATAGGATATAATACAGTGTAGGATAGGATTGAGTATAGGATGGGATAGAGGATAGGATAGGGGATTGGATAGGAAAGAGGATAGGATAGGATAGAGGATAGGATAGGCAAGAGGACAGGATAGGATAGAGGATAGGATAGGATAGAGGATATTGTAGGGTAGAGGATAGGATAGGATAGAGGATAGGATAGGATAGAGGAAAGGATAGGATAGAGGATAGGATAGGATAGAGGATAGGATAGGATAGAGGATAGGATAGGATAGAGGAAAGGATAGGATAGAGGATAGGATAGGATAGAGGATAGGATAGGATAGAGGATAGGATAGGATAGAGGTTAGGATAGTATAGAGGATAGGATAGGATAGAGGATAGGATAGGATAGAGGATAGGATAGGATAGAGGGTAGGATAGGATAGAGGATAGGATAGGATAGAGGATAGGATAGGATAGAGGATAGGATAGGATAGAGGATATGATATGATAGAGGATAGGATAGGATAGAGTATAGGATAGGATAGAGGATAGGATAGGGTATTGGATAGGAAAGAGGATAGGATAGGATAGAGGATAGGATAGGCAAGAGGACAGGATAGGATACAGGATAGGATAGGATAGAGGATATTGTAGGGTAGTTGATAGGATAGGATAGAGGATAGGATGGGATAGAGGAAAGGATAGGATAGAGGATAGGATAGGATAGAGGATAGGATAGGATAGAGGATAGGATAGGATAGATTATAGGATAGGATAGAGGATAGGATAGGATAGAGGATATGATAGGATAGAGGATAGGATAGGATAGATAATAGGATAGGATAGAGGATAGGATAGGATAGAGGATAGGATAGGATAGAGGATAGGATAGGATAGAGGATAGGATAGGATAGAGGATTGGATAGGATAGAGGATAGGATAGGATAGGATAGAGGGAAGGGTAGAATTTGGATAGGATACAGGATAGGATAGAATAGAGGATAGGATAGGATAGGATAGAGAATAGGATAGGATAGAGGATATTATAGGTTAGAGGATAGGATAGGATAGAGGATACGATATGATAGAGGATAGGAAAGAGGATAGCATATAATACAGTATAGGATAGGATTGAGTATAGGATGGGATAGAGGATAGGATAGGGTTTTGGATAGGATAGAGGATAGGTTAGGATAGAGGATAGGATAGGATAGAGGATATTGTAGGATAGAGGATAGGATAGGATAGAGGATAGGATAGGATAGAGGATAGGGTAGGATAGAGGATAGGATAGGATAGAGGATAGGATAATATAGAGTATACGATATGTTAGAGAATAGGAAAGAGGATAGGATATAATACAGTGTAGGTTAGGATTGAGTATAGGATGGGATAGAGGATAGGATAGGGGATTGGATAGGAAAGAGGATAGGATAGGATAGAGGATAGGATAGGCAAGAGGACAGGATAGGATAGAAGATAGGATAGGATAGAGGATATTGTAGGGTAGAGGATAGGATAGGATAGAGGATAGGATAGGATAGAGGAAAGGATAGGATAGAGGATAGGATAGGATAGAGGATAGGATAGGATAGAGGATAGGATAGGATAGAGATTAGGAAAGAGGATAGGATATAATACAGTATAGGATAGGATTGAGTATAGGATGGGATAGAGGATAGGATAGGGTTTTGGATAGGATAGAGGATAGGTTAGGATAGAGGATAGGATAGGATAGAGGATATTGTAGGATAGAGGATAGGATAGGATAGAGGATAGGATACGATAGAGGATAGGGTAGGATAGAGGATAGGATAGGATATAGGATAGGATAATATAGAGTATACGATATGTTAGAGAATAGGAAAGAGGATAGGATATAATACAGTGTAGGATAGGATTGAGTATAGGATGGGATAGAGGATAGGATAGGGTTTTGGATAGGATAGAGGATAGGTTAGGATAGAGGATAGGATAGGATAGAGGATATTGTAGGATAGAGGATAGGATAGGATAGAGGATAGGATACGATAGAGGATAGGGTAGGATAGAGGATAGGATAGGATATAGGATAGCATAATATAGAATATACGATATGTTAGAGAATAGGAAAGAGGATAGGATATAATACAGTATAGGATAGGATTGAGTACAGAATGGGATAGAGGATAGGATAGGGGATTGGATAGGAAAGAGGATAGGATAGGATAGAGGATACGATAGGCAAGAGGACAGGATAGGATAGAGGATAGGATAGGATAGAGGATATTGTAGGATAGAGGATAGGATAGGATAGAGGATAGGATAGGATAGAGGAAAGGATAGGATAGAGGATAGGATAGGATAGAGGATAGGATATGATAGAGGATAGGATAGGATAGAGGTTAGGATAGTATAGAGGATAGGATAGGATAGAGGATAGGATAGGATAGAGGATAGGATAGGATAGAGGGTAGGATAGGATAGAGGATAGGATAGGATAGAGGATAGGATAGGATAGAGGATAGGATAGGATAGAGGATATGATATGATAGAGGATAGGATAGGATAGAGTATAGGATAGGATAGAGGAAAGGATAGGATAGAGGATAGGATAGGATAGAGGATAGGATAGGGTAGGATAGAGGATAGGATAGGATAGGATAGAGGATAGGATAGGATAGAGGATAGGATAGGATAGAGGATAGGATAGGATAGGATAGAGGATAGGATAGAGGATAGGATAGAGGATAGAATAGGATAGAGGATAGGATAGGATAGAGGATAGGATAGGGTAGAGGATATTGTAGGGTAGAGGATAGGATAGGATAGAGGATATAATAGGGTAGAGGATAGGATAGGATAGGAAAGAGGATAGGATAGGATAGCGGATAGGATAGGATAGAGGATAGGATTGAGGATAGGATAGGATAGAGGATAGGATAGGATAGATTATAGGATAGGATAGAGGATAGGATAGGATAGAGGATAGGATAGGATACAGGATAGGATAGGATACAGGATAGGATAGGATAGAGGATAGGATAGGATAGAGGATCGGATAGGATAGAGGATAGGATAGGATAGAGGTTAGGATAGTATGGAGGATGGGATAGGATAGAGGATAGGATAGGATAGAGGATAGGATAGGATAGAGGATAGGATAGGATAGAGGAGACTATAGGATAGAGGATAGGATAGGATAGAGGATTGGATAGGATAGAGGATACGATAGGATAGGATAGAGGGTAGGGTAGAATTTGGATAGGATACAGGATAGGATAGAATAGAGGATAGGATAGGATAGGATAGAGAATAGGATAGGATAGAGGATATTATAGGTTAGAGGATAGGATAGGATAGAGGATACGATATGATAGAGGATAGGAAAGAGGATAGCATATAGTACAGTATAGGATAGGATTGAGGATAGGATAGGATAGAGGATAGGATAGAGGATAGGATAGGATAGAGGATAGGATAGGATAGAGGATAGGATAGGATAGAGGATAGGATAGGATAGAGGATAGGATAGGATAGAGGATTGGATAGGTAATTGGATAGGATAGAGTATAGGATAAGGTAGAGGATAGGATAGGATAGAGGATATAATAGGGTAGAGGATAGGATAGGATAGGAAAGAGGATAGGATAGGATAGCGGATAGGATAGGATAGAGGATAGGATTGAGGATAGGATAGGATAGAGGATAGGATAGGATAGATTATAGGATAGGATAGAGGATAGGATAGGATAGAGGATAGGATAGGATAGAGGATAGGATAGGATAGAGGATAGGATAGGATAGAGGATAGGATAGGATAGGATAGAGGATAGGATAGGATAGAGGATAGGATAGGATAGAGGATAGGATAGGATAGAGGATAGGATAGGATAGAGGATAGGATAGGATAGAGGATAGGATAGGATAGAGGATAGGATAGGATAGAGGATAGGATAGGATAGAGGTTAGGATAGTATGGAGGATGGGATAGGATAGAGGATAGGATAGGATAGAGGATAGGATAGGATAGAGGATAGGATAGGATAGAGGAGAGGATAGGATAGAGGATAGGGTAGGATAGAGGATTGGATAGGATAGAGGATAGGATAGGATAGGATAGAGGGTAGGGTAGAATTTGGATAGGATACAGGATAGGATAGAATAGAGGATAGGATAGGATAGGATAGAGAATAGGATAGGATAGAGGATATTGTAGGATAGAGGATAGGATAGGATAGAGGATAGGATAGGATAGAGGATAGGGTAGGATAGAGGATAGGATAGGATAGAGGATAGGATAATATAGAGTATACGATATGTTAGAGAATAGGAAAGAGGATAGGATATAATACAGTGTAGGATAGGATTGAGTATAGGATGGGATAGAGGATAGGATAGGGGATTGGATAGGAAAGAGGATAGGATAGGATAGAGGATAGGATAGGCAAGAGGACAGGATAGGATAGAGGATAGGATAGGATAGAGGATATTATAGGTTAGAGGATAGGATAGGATAGAGGATACGATATGATAGAGGATAGGAAAGAGGATAGCATATAATACAGTATAGGATAGGATTGAGTATAGGATGGGATAGAGGATAGGATAGGGTTTTGGATAGGATAGAGGATAGGTTAGGATAGAGGATAGGATAGGATAGAGGATATTGTAGGACAGAGGATAGGATAGGATAGAGGATAGGATAGGATAGAGGATAGGGTAGGATAGAGGATAGGATAGGATAGAGGATAGGATAATATAGAGTATACGATATGTTAGAGAATAGGAAAGAGGATAGGATATAATACAGTGTAGGATACGATTGAGTATAGGATGGGATAGAGGATAGGATAGGGGATTGGATAGGAAAGAGGATAGGATAGGACAGAGGATAGGATAGGCAAGAGGACAGGATAGGATAGAGGATTGGATAGGATAGAGGATATTGTAGGGTAGAGGATAGGATAGGATAGAGGATAGGATAGGATAGAGGAAAGGATAGGATAGAGGATAGGATAGGATAGAGGATAGGATAGGATAGAGGATAGGATAGGATAGAGGTTAGGAAAGAGGATAGGATATAATACAGTATAGGATAGGATTGAGTACAGGATGGGATAGAGGATAGGATAGGGGATTGGATAGGAAAGAGGATAGGATAGGATAGAGGATAGGATAGGCAAGAGGACAGGATAGGATAGAGGATAGGATAGGATAGAGGATAATGTAGGATAGAGGATAGGATAGGATAGAGGATAGGATAGGCAAGAGGACAGGATAGGATACAGGATAGGATAGGATAGAGGATATTGTAGGGTAGAGGATAGGATAGGATAGAGGATAGGATAGGATAGAGGAAAGGATAGGATAGGAAAGAGGATAGGATAGGATAGCGGAAAGGATAGGATAGAGGATAGGATTGAGGATAGGATAGGATAGAGGATAGGATAGGATAGATTATAGGATAGGATAGAGGATAGGATAGGATAGAGGATAGGATAGGATAGAGGATAGGATAGGATAGAGGATAGGATAGGATAGAGGATAGGATAGGATAGAGGATAGGATAGGATAGAGGATAGGATAGGATAGAGGATAGGATAGGATAGAGGATAGGATAGGATAGAGGATAGGATAGGATAGAGGATAGGATAGGATAGAGGATAGGATAGGATAGAGGATAGGATAGGATAGAGGATAGGATAGGATAGAGGATAGGATAGGATAGAGGATAGGATAGGATAGAGGATAGGATAGGATAGACGATAGGATAGGATAGAGGTTAGGATAGGATAGAGGATAGGATAGGATAGAGGATTGGATAGGATAGAGGATAGGATAGGATAGGATAGAGGGTAGGGTAGAATTTGGATAGGATACAGGATAGGATAGAATAGAGGATAGGATAGGATAGGATAGAGAATAGGATAGGATAGAGGATATTATAGGTTAGAGGATAGGATAGGATAGAGGATACGATATGATAGAGGATAGGAAAGAGGATAGCATATAATACAGTATAGGATAGGATTGAGTATAGGATGGGATAGAGGATAGGATAGGGTTTTGGATAGGATAGAGGACAGGTTAGGATAGAGGATAGGATAGGATAGAGGATATTGTAGGATAGAGGATAGGATAGGATAGAGGATAGGATAGGATAGAGGATAGGGTAGGATAGAGGATAGGATAGGATAGAGGATAGGGTAGGATAGAGGATAGGGTAGGATAGAGGATAGGATAATATAGAGTATACGATATGTTAGAGAATAGGAAAGAGGATAGGATATAATACAGTGTAGGATAGGATTGAGTATAGGATGGGATAGAGGATAGGATAGGGGATTGGATAGGAAAGAGGATATGATAGGATAGAGGATAGGATAGAATAGAGGATAGGATAGGATAGGATAGAGAATAGGATAGGATAGAGGATATTATAGGTTAGAGGATAGGATAGGATAGAGGATACGATGTGATAGAGGATAGGAAAGAGGATAGCATATAATACAGTATAGGATAGGATTGAGTATAGGATGGGATAGAGGATAGGATAGGGTTTTGGATAGGATAGAGGATAGGTTAGGATAGAGGATAGGATAGGATAGAGGATATTGTAGGATAGAGGATAGTATAGGATAGAGGATAGGATAGGATAGAGGATAGGGTAGGATAGAGGATAGGATAGGATAGAGGATAGGATAATATAGAGTATACGATATGTTAGAGAATAGGAAAGAGGATAGGATATAATACAGTGTAGGATAGGATTGAGTATAGGATGGGATAGAGGATAGGATAGGGGATTGGATAGGAAAGAGGATAGGATAGGATAGAGGATAGGATAGGCAAGAGGACAGGATAGGATAGAGGATAGGATAGGATAGAGGATATTATAGGTTAGAGGATAGGATAGGATAGAGGATACGATATGATAGAGGATAGGAAAGAGGATAGCATATAATACAGTATAGGATAGGATTGAGTATAGGATGGGATAGAGGATAGGATAGGGTTTTGGATAGGATAGAGGATAGGTTAGGATAGAGGATAGGATAGGATAGAGGATATTGTAGGACAGAGGATAGGATAGGATAGAGGATAGGATAGGATAGAGGATAGGGTAGGATAGAGGATAGGATAGGATAGAGGATAGGATAATATAGAGTATACGATATGTTAGAGAATAGGAAAGAGGATAGGATATAATACAGTGTAGGATACGATTGAGTATAGGATGGGATAGAGGATAGGATAGGGGATTGGATAGGAAAGAGGATAGGATAGGACAGAGGATAGGATAGGCAAGAGGACAGGATAGGATAGAGGATTGGATAGGATAGAGGATATTGTAGGGTAGAGGATAGGATAGGATAGAGGATAGGATAGGATAGAGGAAAGGATAGGATAGAGGATAGGATAGGATAGAGGATAGGATAGGATAGAGGATAGGATAGGATAGAGGTTAGGAAAGAGGATAGGATATAATACAGTATAGGATAGGATTGAGTACAGGATGGGATAGAGGATAGGATAGGGGATTGGATAGGAAAGAGGATAGGATAGGATAGAGGATAGGATAGGCAAGAGGACAGGATAGGATAGAGGATAGGATAGGATAGAGGATAATGTAGGATAGAGGATAGGATAGGATAGAGGATAGGATAGGCAAGAGGACAGGATAGGATACAGGATAGGATAGGATAGAGGATATTGTAGGGTAGAGGATAGGATAGGATAGAGGATAGGATAGGATAGAGGAAAGGATAGGATAGGAAAGAGGATAGGATAGGATAGCGGATAGGATAGGATAGAGGATAGGATTGAGGATAGGATAGGATAGAGGATAGGATAGGATAGATTATAGGATAGGATAGAGGATAGGATAGGATAGAGGATAGGATAGGATAGAGGATAGGATAGGATAGAGGATAGGATAGGATAGAGGATAGGATAGGATAGAGGATAGGATAGGATAGAGGATAGGATAGGATAGAGGATAGGATAGGATAGAGGATAGGATAGGATAGAGGATAGGATAGGATAGACGATAGGATAGGATAGAGGATATGATAGGATAGAGGATAGGATAGGATAGAGGATTGGATAGGATAGAGGATAGGATAGGATAGGATAGAGGGTAGGGTAGAATTTGGATAGGATACAGGATAGGATAGAATAGAGGATAGGATAGGATAGGATAGAGAATAGGATAGGATAGAGGATATTATAGGTTAGAGGATAGGATAGGATAGAGGATACGATATGATAGAGGATAGGAAAGAGGATAGCATATAATACAGTATAGGATAGGATTGAGTATAGGATGGGATAGAGGATAGGATAGGGTTTTGGATAGGATAGAGGACAGGTTAGGATAGAGGATAGGATAGGATAGAGGATATTGTAGGATAGAGGATAGGATAGGATAGAGGATAGGATAGGATAGAGGATAGGGTAGGATAGAGGATAGGATAGGATAGAGGATAGGGTAGGATAGAGGATAGGGTAGGATAGAGGATAGGATAATATAGAGTATACGATATGTTAGAGAATAGGAAAGAGGATAGGATATAATACAGTGTAGGATAGGATTGAGTATAGGATGGGATAGAGGATAGGATAGGGGATTGGATAGGAAAGAGGATAGGATAGGATAGAGGATAGGATAGGCAAGAGGACAGGATAGGATAGAGGATAGGGTAGGATAGAGGATATTGTAGGGTAGAGGATAGGATAGGATAGAGGGTAGGATAGGATAGAGGAAAGGATGGGATAGAGGATAGGATAGGATAGAGGATAGGATAGGATAGAGGATAGGATAGGATAGAGGTTAGGAAAGAGAATAGGATATAATACAGTATAGGATAGGATTGAGTACAGGATGGGATAGAGGATAGGATAGGGGATTGGATAGGAAAGAGGATAGGATAGGATAGAGGATAGGATAGGCAAGAGGACAGGATAGGATAGAGGATAGGATAGGATAGAGGATAGGATAGGATAGAGGATAGGATAGGATAGAGGATATAATAGGGTAGAGGATAGGATAGGATAGGAAAGAGGATAGGATAGGATAGCGGATAGGATAGGATAGAGGATAGGATTGAGGATAGGATAGGATAGAGGATAGGATAGGATAGATTATAGGATAGGATAGAGGATAGGATAGGATAGAGGATAGGATAGGATAGAGGATAGGATAGGATAGAGGATAGGATAGGATAGAGGATAGGATAGGATAGAGGAGACTATAGGATAGAGGATAGGATAGGATAGAGGATTGGATAGGATAGAGGATAGGATAGGATAGGATAGAGGGTAGGGTAGAATTTGGATAGGATACAGGATAGGATAGAATAGAGGATAGGATAGGATAGGATAGAGAATAGGATAGGATAGAGGATATTATAGGTTAGAGGATAGGATAGGATAGAGGATACGATATGATAGAGGATAGGAAAGAGGATAGCATATAATACAGTATAGGATAGGATTGAGTATATAATGGGATAGAGGATAGGATAGGGTTTTGGATAGGATAGAGGATAGGTTAGGATAGAGTATAGGATAGGATAGAGGATATTGTAGGATAGAGGATAGGATAGGATAGAGGATAGGATAGGATAGAGGATAGGGTAGGATAGAGGATAGGATAGGATAGAGGATAGGATAGGATAGAGGATAGGATAGGATAGAGGTTAGGAAAGAGGATAGGATATAATACAGTATAGGATAGGATTGAGTATAGGATGGGATAGAGGATAGGATAGGGTTCTGGATAGGATAGAGGATAGGTTAGGATAGAGGATAGGATAGGATAGAGGATATTGTAGGATAGAGGATAGGATAGGATAGAGGATAGGATAGGATAGAGGATAGGATAGGATAGAGGATAGGATAGGATAGAGGATAGGATAGGCAAGAGGACAGGATAGGATAGAGGATAGGATAGGATAGAGGATATTGTAGGATAGAGGATAGGATAGGATAGAGGATAGGATAGGATAGAGGATAGGATAGGATAGAGGATAGGATAGGATAGAGGATAGGATAGGATAGAGGATAGGATAGGATAGAGGTTAGGATAGTATAGAGGATAGGATAGGATAGAGGATAGGATAGGATAGAGGGTAGCATAGGATAGAGGATAGGATAGGATAGAGGATAGGATAGGATAGAGGATATGATATGATAGAGGATAGGATAGGATAGAGTATATAATAGGATAGAGGATAGGATAGGATAGAGGGTAGGATAGGATAGAGGATAGGATAGGATAGAGGATAGGATAGGATAGAGGATAGGATAGGATAGAGGTTAGGATAGTATGGAGGATGGGATAGGATAGAGGATAGGATAGGATAGAGGATAGGATAGGATAGAGGATAGGATAGGATAGAGGAGACTATAGGATAGAGGATAGGATAGGATAGAGGATTGGATAGGATAGAGGATAGGATAGGATAGGATAGAGGGTAGGGTAGAATTTGGATAGGATACAGGATAGGATAGAATAGAGGATAGGATAGGATAGGATAGAGAATAGGATAGGATAGAGGATATTATAGGTTAGAGGATAGGATAGGATAGAGGATACGATATGATAGAGGATAGGAAAGAGGATAGCATATAATACAGTATAGGATAGGATTGAGTATAGGATGGGATAGAGGATAGGATAGGGTTTTGGATAGGATAGAGGATAGGTTAGGATAGAGTATAGGATAGGATAGAGGATATTGTAGGATAGAGGATAGGATAGGATAGAGGATAGGATAGGAGAGAGGATAGGGTTGGATAGAGGATAGGATAGGATAGAGGAAAGGATAGGATAGAGGATAGGATAGGATAGAGGAAAGGATAGGATGGAGGATAGGATAGGATAGAGGATAGGATAGGATAGAGGATAGGATAGGATAGAGGTTAGGAAAGAGGATAGGATATAATACAGTATAGGATAGGATTGAGTATAGGATGGGATAGAGGATAGGATAGGGTTCTGGATAGGATAGAGGATAGGTTAGGATAGAGGATAGGATAGGATAGAGGATATTGTAGGATAGAGGATTGGATAGGATAGAGGATAGGGTAGGATAGAGGATAGGATAGGATAGAGGATAGGATAATATAGAGTATACGATATGTTAGAGAATAGGAAAGAGGATAGGATATAATACAGTATAGGATAGGATTGAGTATAGGATGGGATAGAGGATAGGATAGGGTTTTGGATAGGATAGAGGATAGGTTAGGATAGAGTATAGGATAGGATAGAGGATATTGTAGGATAGAGGATAGGATAGGATAGAGGATACGATAGGATAGAGGATAGGATAGGATAGAGGAAAGGATAGGATAGAGGATAGGATAGGATAGAGGATAGGATAGGATAGAGGATAGGATAGGATAGAGGTTAGGAAAGAGGATAGGATATAATACAGTATAGGATAGGATTGAGTACAGGATGGGATAGAGGATAGGATAGGGGATTGGATAGGAAAGAGGATAGGATAGGATAGAGGATAGGATAGGCAAGAGGACAGGATAGGATAGAGGATAGGATAGGATAGAGGATATTGTAGGATAGAGGATAGGATAGGATAGAGGATAGGATAAGCAAGAGGACAGGATAGGATACAGGATAGGATAGGATAGAGGATATTGTAGGGTAGAGGATAGGATAGGATAGAGGATAGGATAGGATAGAGGAAAGGATAGGATAGAGGATAGGATAGGATAGAGGAAAGGATAGGATAGAGGATAGGATAGGATAGAGGATAGGATAGGATAGAGGATAGGATAGGATAGAGGATATAATAGGGTAGAGGATAGGATAGGATAGGAAAGAGGATAGGATAGGATAGCGGATAGGGTAGGATAGAGGATAGGATTGAGTATAGGATAGGATAGAGGATAGGATAGGATAGATTATAGGATAGGATAGAGGATAGGATAGGATAGAGGATAGGATAGGATAGAGGATAGGATAGGATAGAGGATAGGATAGGATAGAGGATAGGATAGGATAGAGGATAGGATAGGATAGAGGATAGGATAGGATAGAGGATAGGATAGGATAGAGGATAGGATAGGATAGAGGATAGGATAGGATAGAGGATAGTATAGGATAGAGGATAGGATAGGATAGAGGATAGGATAGGATAGAGGATAGAGGATAGGATAGGATAGAGGATAGGATAGGATAGAGGATAGGATAGGATAGAGGTTAGGATAGTATGGAGGATGGGATAGGATAGAGGATAGGATAGGATAGAGGATAGGATAGGATAGAGGATAGGATAGGATAGAGGAGAGGATAGGATAGGGGATAGGATAGGATAGAGGATTGGATAGGATAGAGGATAGGATAGGATAGGATAGAGGATAGGGTAGAATTTGGATAGGATACAGGATAGGATAGAATAGAGGATAGGATAGGATAGGATAGAGAATAGGATAGGATAGAGGATATTATAGGTTAGAGGATAGGATAGGATAGAGGATACGATATGATAGAGGATAGGAAAGAGGATAGCATATAATACAGTATAGGATAGGATTGAGTATAGGATGGGATAGAGGATAGGATAGGGTTTTGGATAGGATAGAGGACAGGTTAGGATAGAGGATAGGATAGGATAGAGGATATTGTAGGATAGAGGATAGGATAGGATAGAGGATAGGATAGGATAGAGGATAGGGTAGGATAGAGGATAGGATAGGATAGAGGATAGGATAATATAGAGTATACGATATGTTAGAGAATAGGAAAGAGGATAGTTTATAATACAGTGTAGGATAGGATTGAGTATAGGATGGGATAGAGGATAGGATAGGGGATTGGATAGGAAAGAGGATAGGATAGGATAGAGGATAGGATAGGCAAGAGGACAGGATAGGATAGAGGATAGGATAGGATAGAGGATATTATAGGTTAGAGGATAGGATAGGATAGAGGATACCATATGATAGAGGATAGGAAAGAGGATAGCATATAATACAGTATAGGATAGGATTGAGTATAGGATGGGATAGAGGATAGGATAGGGTTTTGGATAGGATAGAGGATAGGTTAGGATAGAGGATAGGATAGGATAGAGGATATTGTAGGATAGAGGATAGGATAGGATAGAGGATAGGATAGGATAGAGGATAGGGTAGGATAGAGGATAGGGTAGGATAGAGGATAGGATAATATAGAGTATGCGATATGTTAGAGAATAGGAAAGAGGATAGGATATAATACAGTGTAGGATAGGATTGAGTATAGGATGGGATAGAGGATAGGATAGGGGATTGGATAGGAAAGAGGATAGGATAGGGTAGAGGATAGGATAGGCAAGAGGACAGGATAGGATAGAGGATAGGGTAGGATAGAGGATATTGTAGGGTAGAGGATAGGATAGGATAGAGGATAGGATAGGATAGAGGAAAGGATAGGATAGAGGATAGGATAGGATAGAGGATAGGATAGGATAGAGGATAGGATAGGATAGAGGTTAGGAAAGAGGATAGGATATAATACAGTATAGGATAGGATTGAGTACAGGATGGGATAGAGGATAGCATAGGGGATTGGATAGGAAAGAGGATAGGATAGGATAGAGGATAGGATAGGCAAGAGGACAGGATAGGATAGAGGATAGGATAGGATAGAGGATATTGTAGGATAGAGGATAGGATAGGATAGAGGATAGGATAGGCAAGAGGACAGGATAGGATACAGGATAGGATAGGATAGAGGATATTGTAGGGTAGAGGGTAGGATAGGATAGAGGATAGGATAGGATAGAGGAAAGGATAGGATAGAGGATAGGATACGATAGAGTATAGGATAGGATAGAGGATAGGATAGGATAGAGGATATAATAGGGTAGAGGATAGGATAGGATAGGAAAGAGGATAGGATAGGATAGCGGATAGGATAGGATAGAGGATAGGATTGAGGATAGGATATTATAGAGGATAGGATAGGATTGAGTATAGGATGGGATAGAGGATAGGATAGGGGATTGGATAGGAAAGAGGATAGGATAGGATAGAGGATAGGATAGGCAAGAGGACAGGATAGGATAGAGGATAGGATACTATAGAGGATATTGTAGGGTAGAGGATAGGATAGGATAGAGGATAGGATAGGATAGAGGAAAGGATAGGATAGAGGATAGGATAGGATAGAGGAAAGGATAGGATAGAGGATAGGATAGGATAGAGGATAGGATAGGATAGAGGATAGGATAGGATAGAGGTTAGGAAAGAGGATAGGATATAATACAGTATAGGATAGGATTGAGTATAGGATGGGATAGAGGATAGGATAGGGTTCTGGATAGGATAGAGGATAGGTTAGGATAGAGGATAGGATAGGATAGAGGATATTGTAGGATAGAGGATAGGATAGGATAGAGGATAGGATAGGATAGAGGATAGGATAGGATAGAGGATAGGATAGGCAAGAGCACAGGATAGGATAGAGGATAGGATAGGATAGAGGATATTGTAGGATAGAGGATAGGATAGGATAGAGGATAGGATAGGATAGAGGATAGGATATGTTAGAGAATAGGAAAGAGGATAGGATATAATACAGTGTAGGATAGGATTGAGTATAGGATGGGATAGAGGATAGGATAGGGGATTGGATAGGAAAGAGGATAGGATAGGATAGAGGATAGGATAGGCAAGAGGACAGGATAGGATAGAGGATAGGATACTATAGAGGATATTGTAGGGTAGAGGATAGGATAGGATAGAGGACAGGATAGGATAGAGGAAAGGATAGGATAGAGGATAGGATAGGATAGAGGATAGGATAGGATAGAGGATAGGATAGGATAGAGGTTAGGAAAGAGGATAGGATATAATACAGTATAGGATAGGATTGAGTATAGGATGGGATAGAGGATAGGATAGGGTTCTGGATAGGATAGAGGATAGGTTAGGATAGAGGATAGGATAGGATAGAGGATATTGTAGGATAGAGGATAGGATAGGATAGAGGATAGGATAGGATAGAGGATAGGGTAGGATAGAGGATAGGATAGGATAGAGGATAGGATAGGCAAGAGGACAGGATAGGATAGAGGATAGGATAGGATAGAGGATATTGTAGGATAGAGGATAGGATAGGATAGAGGATAGGATAGGATAGAGGATAGGATAGGATAGAGGATAGGATAGGATAGAGGATAGGATAGGATAGAGGATAGGATAGGATAGAGGAGACTATAGGATAGAGGATAGGATAGGATAGAGGATTGGATAGGATAGAGGATAGGATAGGATAGGATAGAGGGTAGGGTAGAATTTGGATAGGATACAGGATAGGATAGAATAGAGGATAGGATAGGATAGGATAGAGAATAGGATAGGATAGAGGATATTATAGGTTACAGGATAGGATAGGATAGAGGATACGATATGATAGAGGATAGGAAAGAGGATAGCATATAATACAGTATAGGATAGGATTGAGTATAGGATGGGATAGAGGTTAGGATAGGGTTTTGGATAGGATAGAGGATAGGTTAGGATAGAGTATAGGATAGGATAGAGGATATTGTAGGATAGAGGATAGGATAGGATAGAGGATAGGATAGGAGAGAGGATAGGGTTGGATAGAGGATAGGATAGGATAGAGGAAAGGATAGGATAGAGGATAGGATAGGATAGAGGAAAGGATAGGATGGAGGATAGGATAGGATAGAGGATAGGATAGGATAGAGGATAGGATAGGATAGAGGTTAGGAAAGAGGATAGGATATAATACAGTATAGGATAGGATTGAGTATAGGATGGGATAGAGGATAGGATAGGGTTTTGGATAGGATAGAGGATAGGTTAGGATAGAGTATAGGATAGGATAGAGGATATTGTAGGATAGAGGATAGGATAGGATAGAGGATACGATAGGATAGAGGATAGGATAGGATAGAGGAAAGGATAGGATAGAGGATAGGATAGGATAGAGGATAGGATAGGATAGAGGATAGGATAGGATAGAGGTTAGGAAAGAGGATAGGATATAATACAGTATAGGATAGGATTGAGTACAGGATGGGATAGAGGATAGGATAGGGGATTGGATAGGAAAGAGGATAGGATAGGATAGAGGATAGGATAGGCAAGAGGACAGGATAGGATAGAGGATAGGATAGGATAGAGGATATTGTAGGATAGAGGATAGGATAGGATAGAGGATAGGATAAGCAAGAGGACAGGATAGGATACAGGATAGGATAGGATAGAGGATATTGTAGGGTAGAGGATAGGATAGGATAGAGGATAGGATAGGATAGAGGAAAGGATAGGATAGAGGATAGGATAGGATAGAGGATAGGATAGGATAGAGGATAGGATAGGATAGAGGATATTGTGGGTGTTGAAGGTGGTAGGAGGATAGGGTGATGGTAGGATATGGAAGAGGATTGAGGATAGGATAGGATAGAGGATAGGATAGGAGATATAGGATAGGATAGAGGATAGGATAGGATAGAGGATAGGATTGGATAGAGGATAGGATAGAGGTAGGATAGAGATAGGATAGGATAGGAGGAGAGGATAGGATAGAGGATAGGAATAGGATAGAGGATAGGATAGGATAGAGGATAGGATAGGATAGAGGATAGGATAGGATAGAGGATAGGATAGGATAGAGGATAGTATAGGATAGAGGATAGGATAGGATAGAGGATAGGATAGGATAGAGGATAGAGGATAGGATAGGATAGAGGATAGGATAGGATAGAGGATAGGATAGGATAGAGGTTAGGATAGTATGGAGGATGGGATAGGATAGAGGATAGGATAGGATAGAGGATAGGATAGGATAGAGGATAGGATAGGATAGAGGAGAGGATAGGATAGGGGATAGGATAGGATAGAGGATTGGATAGGATAGAGGATAGGATAGGATAGGATAGAGGGTAGGGTAGAATTTGGATAGGATACAGGATAGGATAGAATAGAGGATAGGATAGGATAGGATAGAGAATAGGATAGGATAGAGGATATTATAGGTTAGAGGATAGGATAGGATAGAGGATACGATATGATAGAGGATAGGAAAGAGGATAGCATATAATACAGTATAGGATAGGATTGAGTATAGGATGGGATAGAGGATAGGATAGGGTTTTGGATAGGATAGAGGACAGGTTAGGATAGAGGATAGGATAGGATAGAGGATATTGTAGGATAGAGGATAGGATAGGATAGAGGATAGGATAGGATAGAGGATAGGGTAGGATAGAGGATAGGATAGGATAGAGGATAGGATAATATAGAGTATACGATATGTTAGAGAATAGGAAAGAGGATAGTTTATAATACAGTGTAGGATAGGATTGAGTATAGGATGGGATAGAGGATAGGATAGGGGATTGGATAGGAAAGAGGATAGGATAGGATAGAGGATAGGATAGGCAAGAGGACAGGATAGGATAGAGGATAGGATAGGATAGAGGATATTATAGGTTAGAGGATAGGATAGGATAGAGGATACGATATGATAGAGGATAGGAAAGAGGATAGCATATAATACAGTATAGGATAGGATTGAGTATAGGATGGGATAGAGGATAGGATAGGGTTTTGGATAGGATAGAGGATAGGTTAGGATAGAGGATAGGATAGGATAGAGGATATTGTAGGATAGAGGATAGGATAGGATAGAGGATAGGATAGGATAGAGGATAGGGTAGGATAGAGGATAGGGTAGGATAGAGGATAGGATAATATAGAGTATACGATATGTTAGAGAATAGGAAAGAGGATAGGATATAATACAGTGTAGGATAGGATTGAGTATAGGATGGGATAGAGGATAGGATAGGGGATTGGATAGGAAAGAGGATAGGATAGGATAGAGGATAGGATAGGCAAGAGGACAGGATAGGATAGAGGATAGGGTAGGATAGAGGATATTGTAGGGTAGAGGATAGGATAGGATAGAGGATAGGATAGGATAGAGGAAAGGATAGGATAGAGGATAGGATAGGATAGAGGATAGGATAGGATAGAGGATAGGATAGGATAGAGGTTAGGAAAGAGGATAGGATATAATACAGTATAGGATAGGATTGAGTACAGGATGGGATAGAGGATAGCATAGGGGATTGGATAGGAAAGAGGATAGGATAGGATAGAGGATAGGATAGGCAAGAGGACAGGATAGGATAGAGGATAGGATAGGATAGAGGATATTGTAGGATAGAGGATAGGATAGGATAGAGGATAGGATAGGCAAGAGGACAGGATAGGATACAGGATAGGATAGGATAGAGGATATTGTAGGGTAGAGGGTAGGATAGGATAGAGGATAGGATAGGATAGAGGAAAGGATAGGATAGAGGATAGGATACGATAGAGTATAGGATAGGATAGAGGATAGGATAGGATAGAGGATATAATAGGGTAGAGGATAGGATAGGATAGGAAAGAGGATAGGATAGGATAGCGGATAGGATAGGATAGAGGATAGGATTGAGGATAGGATATTATAGAGGATAGGATAGGATAGATTATAGGATAGGATAGAGGATAGGATAGGATATAGGATAGGATAGGATAGAGGATAGGATAGGATAGAGGATAGGATAGGATAGAGGATAGGATAGCATAGAGGATAGGATAGGATAGAGGATAGGATAGGATAGAGGTTAGGATAGTATGGAGGATGGGATAGGATAGAGGATAGGATAGGATAGAGGATAGGATAGGATAGAGGAAAGGATAGGATAGAGGATAGGATAGGGTATTCGATAGGATAGAGGATAGGATAGGATAGATTATAGGATAGGATAGAGGATAGGATAGGATAGAGGATAGGATAGGATAGAGGATAGGATAGGATAGAGGATAGGATAGGATAGAGGATAGGATAGGATAGAGGATAGGATAGGATAGAGGATAGGATAAGATAGAGGATAGGATAGGATAGAGGTTAGGATAGTATGGAGGATTGGATAGGATAGAGGATAGGATAGGATAGAGGATTGGATAGGATAGAGGATAGGATACTATAGAGGATATTGTAGGGTAGAGGATAGGATAGGATAGAGGATAGGATAGGATAGAGGAAAGGATAGGATAGAGGATAGGATAGGATAGAGGATAGGATAGGATAGAGGATAGGATAGGATAGAGGTTAGGAAAGAGGATAGGATATAATACAGTATAGGATAGGATTGAGTATAGGATGGGATAGAGGATAGGATAGGGTTCTGGATAGGATAGAGGATAGGTTAGGATAGAGGATAGGATAGGATAGAGGATATTGTAGGATAGAGGATAGGATAGGATAGAGGATAGGATAGGATAGAGGATAGGGTAGGATAGAGGATAGGATAGGATAGAGGATAGGATAGGCAAGAGGACAGGATAGGATAGAGGATAGGATAGGATAGAGGATATTGTAGGATAGAGGATAGGATAGGATAGAGGATAGGATAGGATAGAGGATAGGATAGGATAGAGGATAGGATAGGATAGAGGATAGGATAGGATAGAGGTTAGAATAGTATAGAGGATAGGATAGGATAGAGGATAGGATAGGATAGAGGGTAGCATAGGATAGAGGATAGGATAGGATAGAGGATAGGATAGGATAGAGGATATGATATGATAGAGGATAGGATAGGATAGAGTATATAATAGGATAGAGGATAGGATAGGATAGAGGGTAGGATAGGATAGAGGATCGGATAGGATAGAGGATAGGATAGGATAGAGGATAGGATAGGATAGAGGTTAGGATAGTATGGAGGATGGGATAGGATAGAGGATAGGATAGGATAGAGGATAGGATAGGATAGAGGATAGGATAGGATAGAGGAGACTATAGGATAGAGGATAGGATAGGATAGAGGATTGGATAGGATAGAGGATAGGATAGGATAGGATAGAGGGTAGGGTAGAATTTGGATAGGATACAGGATAGGATAGAATAGAGGATAGGATAGGATAGGATAGAGAATAGGATAGGATAGAGGATATTATAGGTTAGAGGATAGGATAGGATAGAGGATACGATATGATAGAGGATAGGAAAGAGGATAGCATATAATACAGTAAAGGATAGGATTGAGTATAGGATGGGATAGAGGATAGGATAGGGTTTTGGATAGGATAGAGGATAGGTTAGGATAGAGTATAGGATAGGATAGAGGATATTGTAGGATAGAGGATAGGATAGGATAGAGGATAGGATAGGATAGAGGATAGGGTAGGATAGAGGATAGGATAGGATAGAGGATAGGATAATATAGAGTATACGATATGTTAGAGAATAGGAAAGAGGATAGGATATAATACAGTGTAGGATAGGATTGAGTATAGGATGGGATAGAGGATAGGATAGGGGATTGGATAGGAAAGAGGATAGGATAGGATAGAGGATAGGATAGGCAAGAGGACAGGATAGGATAGAGGATAGGATACTATAGAGGATATTGTGAGAGGCCATCTTTTGCGCACAGACGATTGCGCACGACGGCATGGCACACGGTTCTTTTGGACACGGTATTATTGGACACACGGTTCTTTTGGACACAGTAAAATTGGACACAATGGGTTTTCCTCTTTCCTAACCCTAACCCTAACCCTAACCCACTGTGTCCAATGTTACTGTGTCCAAAAGAACCGTGTGTCCAATAATACCGTGTCCAAAAGAACCGTGTGCCATACCGTCGTGCGCAATCGTCTGTGCGCAAAAGAGCCATCCCCGGATATTGTAGGGTAGAGGATAGGATAGGATAGAGGATAGGATAGGATAGAGGAAAGGATAGGATAGAGGATAGGATAGGATAGAGGAAAGGATAGGATAGAGGATAGGATAGGATAGAGGATAGGATAGGATAGAGGATAGGATAGGATAGAGGTTAGGAAAGAGGATAGGATATAATACAGTATAGGATAGGATTGAGTATAGGATGGGATAGAGGATAGGATAGGGTTCTGGATAGGATAGAGGATAGGTTAGGATAGAGGATAGGATAGGATAGAGGATATTGTAGGATAGAGGATAGGATAGGATAGAGGATAGGATAGGATAGAGGATAGGATAGGATATAGGATAGGATAGGCAAGAGGACAGGATAGGATAGAGGATAGGATAGGATAGAGGATATTGTAGGATAGAGGATAGGATAGGATAGAGGATAGGATAGGATAGAGGATAGGATAGGATAGAGGATAGGATAGGATAGAGGATAGGATAGGATAGAGGATAGGATAGGATAGAGGTTAGGATAGTATAGAGGATAGGATAGGATAGAGGATAGCATAGGATAGAGGGTAGCATAGGATAGAGGATAGGATAGGATAGAGGATAGGATAGGATAGAGGATATGATATGATAGAGGATAGGATAGGATAGAGTATATAATAGGATAGAGGATAGGATAGGATAGAGGGTAGGATAGGATAGAGGATAGGATAGGATAGAGGATAGGATAGGATAGGATAGAGGGTAGGGTAGAATTTGGATAGGATACAGGATAGGATAGAATAGAGGATAGGATAGGATAGAGGATAGGATAGGATAGGATAGAGGGTAGGGTAGAATTTGGATAGGATACAGGATAGGATAGAATAGAGGATAGGATAGGATAGGATAGAGAATAGGATAGGATAGAGGATATTATAGGTTAGAGGATAGGATAGGATAGAGGATACGATATGATAGAGGATAGGAAAGAGGATAGCATATAATACAGTATAGGATAGGATTGAGTATAGGATGGGATAGAGGATAGGATAGGGTTTTGGATAGGATAGAGGATAGGTTAGGATAGAGTATAGGATAGGATAGAGGATATTGTAGGATAGAGGATAGGATAGGATAGAGGATAGGATAGGATAGAGGATAGGGTAGGATAGAGGATAGGATAGGATAGAGGATAGGATAATATAGAGTATACGATATGTTAGAGAATAGGAAAGAGGATAGGATATAATACAGTGTAGGATAGGATTGAGTATAGGATGGGATAGAGGATAGGATAGGGGATTGGATAGGAAAGAGGATAGGATAGGATAGAGGATAGGATAGGCAAGAGGACAGGATAGGATAGAGGATAGGATACTATAGAGGATATTGTAGGGTAGAGGATAGGATAGGATAGAGGATAGGATAGGATAGAGGAAAGGATAGGATAGAGGATAGGATAGGATAGAGGAAATGATAGGATAGAGGATAGGATAGGATAGAGGATAGGATAGGATAGAGGTTAGGAAAGAGGATAGGATATAATACAGTATAGGATAGGATTGAGTATAGGATGGGATAGAGGATAGGATAGGGTTCTGGATAGGATAGAGGATAGGTTAGGATAGAGGATAGGATAGGATAGAGGATATTGTAGGATAGAGGATAGGATAGGATAGAGGATAGGATAGGATAGAGGATAGGGTAGGATAGAGGATAGGATAGGATAGAGGATAGGATAGGCAAGAGGACAGGATAGGATAGAGGATAGGATAGGATAGAGGATATTGTAGGATAGAGGATAGGATAGGATAGAGGATAGGATAGGATAGAGGATAGGATAGGATAGAGGATAGGATAGGATAGAGGATAGGATAGGATAGAGGATAGGATAGGATAGAGGTTAGGATAGTATAGAGGATAGGATAGGATAGAGGATAGGATAGGATAGAGGGTAGAATAGGATAGAGGATAGGATAGGATAGAGGATAGGATAGGATAGAGGATATGATATGATAGAGGATAGGATAGGATAGAGTATATAATAGGATAGAGGATAGGATAGGATAGAGGGTAGGATAGGATAGAGGATAGGATAGGATAGAGGATAGGATAGGATAGAGGATAGGATAGGATAGAGGTTAGAATAGTATGGAGGATGGGATAGGATAGAGGATAGGATAGGATAGAGGATAGGATAGGATAGAGGATAGGATAGGATAGAGGATAGGATAGGATAGAGGATAGGATAGGATAGAGGATAGGGTAGGATAGAGGATAGGGTAGGATAGAGGATAGGATAATATAGAGTATACGATATGTTAGAGAATAGGAAAGAGGATAGGATATAATACAGTGTAGGATAGGATTGAGTATAGGATGGGATAGAGGATAGGATAGGGGATTGGATAGGATAGGATAGAGGATAGGATAGGCAAGAGGACAGGATAGGATAGAGGATAGGGTAGGATAGAGGATATTGTAGGGTAGAGGATAGGATAGGATAGAGGATAGGATAGGATAGAGGAAAGGATAGGATAGAGGATAGGATAGGATAGAGGATAGGATAGGATAGAGGATAGGATAGGATAGAGGTTAGGAAAGAGGATAGGATATAATACAGTATAGGATAGGATTGAGTACAGGATGGGATAGAGGATAGCATAGGGGATTGGATAGGAAAGAGGATAGGATAGGATAGAGGATAGGATAGGCAAGAGGACAGGATAGGATAGAGGATAGGATAGGATAGAGGATATTGTAGGATAGAGGATAGGATAGGATAGAGGATAGGATAGGCAAGAGGACAGGATAGGATATAGGATAGGATAGGATAGAGGATATTGTAGGGTAGAGGGTAGGATAGGATAGAGGATAGGATAGGATAGAGGAAAGGATAGGATAGAGGATAGGATACGATAGAGTATAGGATAGGATAGAGGATAGGATAGGATAGAGGATATAATAGGGTAGAGGATAGGATAGGATAGGAAAGAGGATAGGATAGGATAGCGGATAGGATAGGATAGAGGATAGGATTGAGGATAGGATATTATAGAGGATAGGATAGGATAGATTATAGGATAGGATAGAGGATAGGATAGGATATAGGATAGGATAGGATAGAGGATAGGATAGGATAGAGGATAGGATAGGATAGAGGATAGGATAGCATAGAGGATAGGATAGGATAGAGGATAGGATAGGATAGAGGTTAGGATAGTATGGAGGATGGGATAGGATAGAGGATAGGATAGGATAGAGGATAGGATAGGATAGAGGAAAGGATAGGATAGAGGATAGGATAGGGTATTCGATAGGATAGAGGATAGGATAGGATAGATTATAGGATAGGATAGAGGATAGGATAGGATAGAGGATAGGATAGGATAGAGGATAGGATAGGATAGAGGATAGGATAGGATAGAGGATAGGATAGGATAGAGGATAGGATAGGATAGAGGATAGGATAAGATAGAGGATAGGATAGGATAGAGGTTAGGATAGTATGGAGGATGGGATAGGATAGAGGATAGGATAGGATAGAGGATTGGATAGGATAGAGGATAGGATACTATAGAGGATATTGTAGGGTAGAGGATAGGATAGGATAGAGGATAGGATAGGATAGAGGAAAGGATAGGATAGAGGATAGGATAGGATAGAGGATAGGAAAGGATAGAGGATAGGATAGGATAGAGGTTAGGAAAGAGGATAGGATATAATACAGTATAGGATAGGATTGAGTATAGGATGGGATAGAGGATAGGATAGGATTCTGGATAGGATAGAGGATAGGTTAGGATAGAGGATAGGATAGGATAGAGGATATTGTAGGATAGAGGATAGGATAGGATAGAGGATAGGATAGGATAGAGGATAGGGTAGGATAGAGGATAGGATAGGATAGAGGATAGGATAGGCAAGAGGACAGGATAGGATAGAGGATAGGATAGGATAGAGGATATTGTAGGATAGAGGATAGGATAGGATAGAGGATAGGATAGGATAGAGGATAGGATAGGATAGAGGAAATGATAGGATAGAGGATAGGATAGGATAGAGGATAGGATAGGATAGAGGTTAGGAAAGAGGATAGGATATAATACAGTATAGGATAGGATTGAGTATAGGATGGGATAGAGGATAGGATAGGGTTCTGGATAGGATAGAGGATAGGTTAGGATAGAGGATAGGATAGGATAGAGGATATTGTAGGATAGAGGATAGGATAGGATAGAGGATAGGATAGGATAGAGGATAGGGTAGGATAGAGGATAGGATAGGATAGAGGATAGGATAGGCAAGAGGACAGGATAGGATAGAGGATAGGATAGGATAGAGGATATTGTAGGATAGAGGATAGGATAGGATAGAGGATAGGATAGGATAGAGGATAGGGTAGGATAGAGGATAGGATAGGATAGAGGTTAGGATAGTATAGAGGATAGGATAGGATAGAGGATAGGATAGGATAGAGGGTAGCATAGGATAGAGGATAGGATAGGATAGAGGATAGGATAGGATAGAGGATATGATATGATAGAGGATAGGATAGGATAGAGTATATAATAGGATAGAGGATAGGATAGGATAGAGGGTAGGATAGGATAGAGGATAGGATAGGATAGAGGATAGGATAGGATAGAGGATAGGATAGGATAGAGGGTAGGATAGTATGGAGGATAGGATAGGATAGAGGATTGGATAGGATAGAGGATAGGATAGGATAGGATAGAGGGTAGGGTAGAATTTGGATAGGATACAGGATAGGATAGAATAGAGGATAGGATAGGATAGAGGATAGGATAGGATAGGATAGAGGGTAGGGTAGAATTTGGATAGGATACAGGATAGGATAGAATAGAGGATAGGATAGGATAGGATAGAGAATAGGATAGGATAGAGGATATTATAGGTTAGAGGATAGGATAGGATAGAGGATACGATATGATAGAGGATAGGAAAGAGGATAGCATATAATACAGTATAGGATAGGATTGAGTATAGGATGGGATAGAGGATAGGATAGGGTTTTGGATAGGATAGAGGATAGGTTAGGATAGAGTATAGGATAGGATAGAGGATATTGTAGGATAGAGGATAGGATAGGATAGAGGATAGGATAGGATAGAGGATAGGGTAGGATAGAGGATAGGATAGGATAGAGGATAGGATAATATAGAGTATACGATATGTTAGAGAATAGGAAAGAGGATAGGATATAATACAGTGTAGGATAGGATTGAGTATAGGATGGGATAGAGGATAGGATAGGGGATTGGATAGGAAAGAGGATAGGATAGGATAGAGGATAGGATAGGCAAGAGGACAGGATAGGATAGAGGATAGGATACTATAGAGGATATTGTAGGGTAGAGGATAGGATAGGATAGAGGATAGGATAGGATAGAGGAAAGGATAGGATAGAGGATAGGATAGGATAGAGGAAATGATAGGATAGAGGATAGGATAGGATAGAGGATAGGATAGGATAGAGGTTAGGAAAGAGGATAGGATATAATACAGTATAGGATAGGATTGAGTATAGGATGGGATAGAGGATAGGATAGGGTTCTGGATAGGATAGAGGATAGGTTAGGATAGAGGATAGGATAGGATAGAGGATATTGTAGGATAGAGGATAGGATAGGATAGAGGATAGGATAGGATAGAGGATAGGGTAGGATAGAGGATAGGATAGGATAGAGGATAGGATAGGCAAGAGGACAGGATAGGATAGAGGATAGGATAGGATAGAGGATATTGTAGGATAGAGGATAGGATAGGATAGAGGATAGGATAGGATAGAGGATAGGATAGGATAGAGGATAGGATAGGATAGAGGATAGGATAGGATAGAGGATAGGATAGGATAGAGGTTAGGATAGTATAGAGGATAGGATAGGATAGAGGATAGGATAGGATAGAGGGTAGAATAGGATAGAGGATAGGATAGGATAGAGGATAGGATAGGATAGAGGATATGATATGATAGAGGATAGGATAGGATAGAGTATATAATAGGATAGAGGATAGGATAGGATAGAGGGTAGGATAGGATAGAGGATAGGATAGGATAGAGGATAGGATAGGATAGAGGATAGGATAGGATAGAGGTTAGGATAGTATGGAGGATGGGATAGGATAGAGGATAGGATAGGATAGAGGATAGGATAGGATAGAGGATAGGATAGGATAGAGGATAGGATAGGATAGAGGATAGGATAGGATAGAGGATAGGGTAGGATAGAGGATAGGGTAGGATAGAGGATAGGATAATATAGAGTATACGATATGTTAGAGAATAGGAAAGAGGATAGGATATAATACAGTGTAGGATAGGATTGAGTATAGGATGGGATAGAGGATAGGATAGGGGATTGGATAGGAAAGAGGATAGGATAGGATAGAGGATAGGATAGGCAAGAGGACAGGATAGGATAGAGGATAGGGTAGGATAGAGGATATTGTAGGGTAGAGGATAGGATAGGATAGAGGATAGGATAGGATAGAGGAAAGGATAGGATAGAGGATAGGATAGGATAGAGGATAGGATAGGATAGAGGATAGGATAGGATAGAGGTTAGGAAAGAGGATAGGATATAATACAGTATAGGATAGGATTGAGTACAGGATGGGATAGAGGATAGCATAGGGGATTGGATAGGAAAGAGGATAGGATAGGATAGAGGATAGGATAGGCAAGAGGACAGGATAGGATAGAGGATAGGATAGGATAGAGGATATTGTAGGATAGAGGATAGGATAGGATAGAGGATAGGATAGGCAAGAGGACAGGATAGGATATAGGATAGGATAGGATAGAGGATATTGTAGGGTAGAGGGTAGGATAGGATAGAGGATAGGATAGGATAGAGGAAAGGATAGGATAGAGGATAGGATAGGATAGAGGAAAGGATAGGATAGAGGATAGGATAGGATAGAGGATAGGAAAGGATAGAGGATAGGATAGGATAGAGGTTAGGAAAGAGGATAGGATATAATACAGTATAGGATAGGATTGAGTATAGGATGGGATAGAGGATAGGATAGGATTCTGGATAGGATAGAGGATAGGTTAGGATAGAGGATAGGATAGGATAGAGGATAGGATAAGATAGAGGATAGGATAGGATAGAGGTTAGGATAGTATGGAGGATGGGATAGGATAGAGGATAGGATAGGATAGAGGATTGGATAGGATAGAGGATAGGATACTATAGAGGATATTGTAGGGTAGAGGATAGGATAGGATAGAGGATAGGATAGGATAGAGGAAAGGATAGGATAGAGGATAGGATAGGATAGAGGATAGGAAAGGATAGAGGATAGGATAGGATAGAGGTTAGGAAAGAGGATAGGATATAATACAGTATAGGATAGGATTGAGTATAGGATGGGATAGAGGATAGGATAGGATTCTGGATAGGATAGAGGATAGGTTAGGATAGAGGATAGGATAGGATAGAGGATATTGTAGGATAGAGGATAGGATAGGATAGAGGATAGGATAGGATAGAGGATAGGGTAGGATAGAGGATAGGATAGGATAGAGGATAGGATAGGCAAGAGGACAGGATAGGATAGAGGATAGGATAGGATAGAGGATATTGTAGGATAGAGGATAGGATAGGATAGAGGATAGGATAGGATAGAGGATAGGATAGGATAGAGGATAGGATAGGATAGAGGATAGGATAGGATAGAGGTTAGGATAGTATAGAGGATAGGATAGGATAGAGGATAGGATAGGATAGAGGGTAGCATAGGATAGAGGATAGGATAGGATAGAGGATAGGATAGGATAGAGGATATGATATGATAGAGGATAGGATAGGATAGAGTATATAATAGGATAGAGGATAGGATAGGATAGAGGGTAGGATAGGATAGAGGATCGGATAGGATAGAGGATAGGATAGGATAGAGGATAGGATAGGATAGAGGTTAGGATAGTATGGAGGATGGGATAGGATAGAGGATAGGATAGGATAGAGGATAGGATAGGATAGAGGATAGGATAGGATAGAGGAGACTATAGGATAGAGGATAGGATAGGATAGAGGATTGGATAGGATAGAGGATAGGATAGGATAGGATAGAGGGTAGGGTAGAATTTGGATAGGATACAGGATAGGATAGAATAGAGGATAGGATAGGATAGGATAGAGAATAGGATAGGATAGAGGATATTATAGGTTAGAGGATAGGATAGGATAGAGGATACGATATGATAGAGGATAGGAAAGAGGATAGCATATAATACAGTAAAGGATAGGATTGAGTATAGGATGGGATAGAGGATAGGATAGGGTTTTGGATATGATAGAGGATAGGTTAGGATAGAGTATAGGATAGGATAGAGGATATTGTAGGATAGAGGATAGGATAGGATAGAGGATAGGATAGGATAGAGGATAGGGTAGGATAGAGGATAGGATAGGATAGAGGATAGGATAATATAGAGTATACGATATGTTAGAGAATAGGAAAGAGGATAGGATATAATACAGTGTAGGATAGGATTGAGTATAGGATGGGATAGAGGATAGGATAGGGGATTGGATAGGAAAGAGGATAGGATAGGATAGAGGATAGGATAGGCAAGAGGACAGGATAGGATAGAGGATAGGATACTATAGAGGATATTGTAGGGTAGAGGATAGGATAGGATAGAGGATAGGATAGGATAGAGGAAAGGATAGGATAGAGGATAGGATAGGATAGAGGAAAGGATAGGATAGAGGATAGGATAGGATAGAGGATAGGATAGGATAGAGGATAGGATAGGATAGAGGTTAGGAAAGAGGATAGGATATAATACAGTATAGGATAGGATTGAGTATAGGATGGGATAGAGGATAGGATAGGGTTCTGGATAGGATAGAGGATAGGTTAGGATAGAGGATAGGATAGGATAGAGGATATTGTAGGATAGAGGATAGGATAGGATAGAGGATAGGATAGGATAGAGGATAGGATAGGATAGAGGATAGGATAGGATATAGGATAGGATAGGCAAGAGGACAGGATAGGATAGAGGATAGGATAGGATAGAGGATATTGTAGGATAGAGGATAGGATAGGATAGAGGATAGGATAGGATAGAGGATAGGATAGGATAGAGGATAGGATAGGATAGAGGATAGGATAGGATAGAGGTTAGGATAGTATAGAGGATAGGATAGGATAGAGGATAGGATAGGATAGAGGTTAGCATAGGATAGAGGATAGGATAGGATAGAGGATAGGATAGGATAGAGGATATGATATGATAGAGGATAGGATAGGATAGAGTATATAATAGGATAGAGGATAGGATAGGATAGAGGGTAGGATAGGATAGAGGATAGGATAGGATAGAGGATAGGATAGGATAGAGGATAGGATAGGATAGAGGGTAGGATAGTATGGAGGATAGGATAGGATAGAGGATTGGATAGGATAGAGGATAGGATAGGATAGGATAGAGGGTAGGGTAGAATTTGGATAGGATACAGGATAGGATAGAATAGAGGATAGGATAGGATAGAGGATAGGATAGGATAGGATAGAGGGTAGGGTAGAATTTGGATAGGATACAGGATAGGATAGAATAGAGGATAGGATAGGATAGGATAGAGAATAGGATAGGATAGAGGATATTATAGGTTAGAGGATAGGATAGGATAGAGGATACGATATGATAGAGGATAGGAAAGAGGATAGCATATAATACAGTATAGGATAGGATTGAGTATAGGATGGGATAGAGGATAGGATAGGGTTTTGGATAGGATAGAGGATAGGATAGGATAGAGTATAGGATAGGATAGAGGATATTGTAGGATAGAGGATAGGATAGGATAGAGGATAGGATAGGATAGAGGATAGGGTAGGATAGAGGATAGGATAGGATAGAGGATAGGATAATATAGAGTATACGATATGTTAGAGAATAGGAAAGAGGATAGGATATAATACAGTGTAGGATAGGATTGAGTATAGGATGGGATAGAGGATAGGATAGGGGATTGGATAGGAAAGAGGATAGGATAGGATAGAGGATAGGATAGGCAAGAGGACAGGATAGGATAGAGGATAGGATACTATAGAGGATATTGTAGGGTAGAGGATAGGATAGGATAGAGGATAGGATAGGATAGAGGAAAGGATAGGATAGAGGATAGGATAGGATAGAGGAAATGATAGGATAGAGGATAGGATAGGATAGAGGATAGGATAGGATAGAGGTTAGGAAAGAGGATAGGATATAATACAGTATAGGATAGGATTGAGTATAGGATGGGATAGAGGATAGGATAGGGTTCTGGATAGGATAGAGGATAGGTTAGGATAGAGGATAGGATAGGATAGAGGATATTGTAGGATAGAGGATAGGATAGGATAGAGGATAGGATAGGATAGAGGATAGGGTAGGATAGAGGATAGGATAGGATAGAGGATAGGATAGGCAAGAGGACAGGATAGGATAGAGGATAGGATAGGATAGAGGATATTGTAGGATAGAGGATAGGATAGGATAGAGGATAGGATAGGATAGAGGATAGGATAGGATAGAGGATAGGATAGGATAGAGGATAGGATAGGATAGAGGATAGGATAGGATAGAGGATAGGATAGGATAGAGGTTAGGATAGTATAGAGGATAGGATAGGATAGAGGATAGGATAGGATAGAGGGTAGAATAGGATAGAGGATAGGATAGGATAGAGGATAGGATAGGATAGAGGATATGATATGATAGAGGATAGGATAGGATAGAGTATATAATAGGATAGAGGATAGGATAGGATAGAGGGTAGGATAGGATAGAGGATAGGATAGGATAGAGGATAGGATAGGATAGAGGATAGGATAGGATAGAGGTTAGGATAGTATGGAGGATGGGATAGGATAGAGGATAGGATAGGATAGAGGATAGGATAGGATAGAGGATAGGATAGGATAGAGGATAGGATAGGATAGAGGAGAGGATAGGATAGAGGAGAGGATAGGATAGAGGATTGGATAGGATAGAGGATAGGATAGGATAGGATAGAGGGTAGGGTAGAATTTGGATAGGATACAGGATTGGATAGAATAGAGGATAGGATAGGATAGGATAGAGAATAGGATAGGATAGAGGATATTATAGGTTAGAGGACAGGATAGGATAGAGGATACGATATGATAGAGGATAGGAAAGAGGATAGCATATAATACAGTATAGGATAGGATTGAGTATAGGATGGGATAGAGGATAGGATAGGGTTTTGGATAGGATAGAGGATAGGTTAGGATAGAGGATAGGATAGGATAGAGGATATTGTAGGATAGAGGATAGGATAGGATAGAGGATAGGATAGGATACAGGATAGGGTAGGATAGAGGATAGGATAGGATAGAGGATAGGATAATATAGAGTATAAGATATGTTAGAGAATAGGAAAGAGGATAGGATATAATACAGTGTAGGATAGGATTGAGTATAGGATGGGATAGAGGATAGGATAGGGGATTGGATAGGAAAGAGGATAGGATAGGATAGAGGATAGGATAGGCAAGAGGACAGGATAGGATAGAGGATAGGATAGGATAGAGGATATTATAGGTTAGAGGATAGGATAGGATAGAGGATACGATATGATAGAGGATAGGAAAGAGGATAGCATATAATACAGTATAGGATAGGATTGAGTATAGGATGGGATAGAGGATAGGATAGGGTTTTGGATAGGATAGAGGATAGGTTAGGATAGAGGATAGGATAGGATAGAGGATATTGTAGGATAGAGGATAGGATAGGATAGAGGATAGGATAGGATAGAGGATAGGGTAGGATAGAGGATAGGGTAGGATAGAGGATAGGATAATATAGAGTATACGATATGTTAGAGAATAGGAAAGAGGATAGGATATAATACAGTGTAGGATAGGATTGAGTATAGGATGGGATAGAGGATAGGATAGGGGATTGGATAGGAAAGAGGATAGGATAGGATAGAGGATAGGATAGGCAAGAGGACAGGATAGGATAGAGGATAGGATACTATAGAGGATATTGTAGGGTAGAGGATAGGATAGGATAGAGGATAGGATAGGATAGAGGAAAGGATAGGATAGAGGATAGGATAGGATAGAGGAAAGGATAGGATAGAGGATAGGATAGGATAGAGGATAGGATAGGATAGAGGATAGGATAGGATAGAGGTTAGGAAAGAGGATAGGATATAATACAGTATAGGATAGGATTGAGTATAGGATGGGATAGAGGATAGGATAGGGTTCTGGATAGGATAGAGGATAGGTTAGGATAGAGGATAGGATAGGATAGAGGATATTGTAGGATAGAGGATAGGATAGGATAGAGGATAGGATAGGATAGAGGATAGGATAGGATAGAGGATAGGATAGGCAAGAGGACAGGATAGGATAGAGGATAGGATAGGATAGAGGATATTGTAGGATAGAGGATAGGATAGGATAGAGGATAGGATAGGATAGAGGATAGGATAGGATAGAGGATAGGATAGGATAGAGGATAGGATAGGATAGAGGTTAGGATAGTATAGAGGATAGGATAGGATAGAGGATAGGATAGGATAGAGGGTAGCATAGGATAGAGGATAGGATAGGATAGAGGATAGGATAGGATAGAGGATATGATATGATAGAGGATAGGATAGGATAGAGTATATAATAGGATAGAGGATAGGATAGGATAGAGGGTAGGATAGGATAGAGGATAGGATAGGATAGAGGATAGGATAGGATAGAGGATAGGATAGGATAGAGGGTAGGATAGTATGGAGGATAGGATAGGATAGAGGATTGGATAGGATAGAGGATAGGATAGGATAGGATAGAGGGTAGGGTAGAATTTGGATAGGATACAGGATAGGATAGAATAGAGGATAGGATAGGATAGAGGATAGGATAGGATAGGATAGAGGGTAGGGTAGAATTTGGATAGGATACAGGATAGGATAGAATAGAGGATAGGATAGGATAGGATAGAGAATAGGATAGGATAGAGGATATTATAGGTTAGAGGATAGGATAGGATAGAGGATACGATATGATAGAGGATAGGAAAGAGGATAGCATATAATACAGTATAGGATAGGATTGAGTATAGGATGGGATAGAGGATAGGATAGGGTTTTGGATAGGATAGAGGATAGGTTAGGATAGAGTATAGGATAGGATAGAGGATATTGTAGGATAGAGGATAGGATAGGATAGAGGATAGGATAGGATAGAGGATAGGGTAGGATAGAGGATAGGATAGGATAGAGGATAGGATAATATAGAGTATACGATATGTTAGAGAATAGGAAAGAGGATAGGATATAATACAGTGTAGGATAGGATTGAGTATAGGATGGGATAGAGGATAGGATAGGGGATTGGATAGGAAAGAGGATAGGATAGGATAGAGGATAGGATAGGCAAGAGGACAGGATAGGATAGAGGATAGGATACTATAGAGGATATTGTAGGGTAGAGGATAGGATAGGATAGAGGATAGGATAGGATAGAGGAAAGGATAGGATAGAGGATAGGATAGGATAGAGGAAATGATAGGATAGAGGATAGGATAGGATAGAGGATAGGATAGGATAGAGGTTAGGAAAGAGGATAGGATATAATACAGTATAGGATAGGATTGAGTATAGGATGGGATAGAGGATAGGATAGGGTTCTGGATAGGATAGAGGATAGGTTAGGATAGAGGATAGGATAGGATAGAGGATATTGTAGGATAGAGGATAGGATAGGATAGAGGATAGGATAGGATAGAGGATAGGGTAGGATAGAGGATAGGATAGGATAGAGGATAGGATAGGCAAGAGGACAGGATAGGATAGAGGATAGGATAGGATAGAGGATATTGTAGGATAGAGGATAGGATAGGATAGAGGATAGGATAGGATAGAGGATAGGATAGGATAGAGGATAGGATAGGATAGAGGATAGGATAGGATAGAGGATAGGATAGGATAGAGGATAGGATAGGATAGAGGTTAGGATAGTATAGAGGATAGGATAGGATAGAGGATAGGATAGGATAGAGGGTAGAATAGGATAGAGGATAGGATAGGATAGAGGATAGGATAGGATAGAGGATATGATATGATAGAGGATAGGATAGGATAGAGTATATAATAGGATAGAGGATAGGATAGGATAGAGGGTAGGATAGGATAGAGGATAGGATAGGATAGAGGATAGGATAGGATAGAGGTTAGGATAGTATGGAGGATGGGATAGGATAGAGGATAGGATAGGATAGAGGATAGGATAGGATAGAGGATAGGATAGGATAGAGGATAGGATAGGATAGAGGAGAGGATAGGATAGAGGAGAGGATAGGATAGAGGATTGGATAGGATAGAGGATAGGATAGGATAGGATAGAGGGTAGGGTAGAATTTGGATAGGATACAGGATTGGATAGAATAGAGGATAGGATAGGATAGGATAGAGAATAGGATAGGATAGAGGATATTATAGGTTAGAGGACAGGATAGGATAGAGGATACGATATGATAGAGGATAGGAAAGAGGATAGCATATAATACAGTATAGGATAGGATTGAGTATAGGATGGGATAGAGGATAGGATAGGGTTTTGGATAGGATAGAGGATAGGTTAGGATAGAGGATAGGATAGGATAGAGGATATTGTAGGATAGAGGATAGGATAGGATAGAGGATAGGATAGGATACAGGATAGGGTAGGATAGAGGATAGGATAGGATAGAGGATAGGATAATATAGAGTATAAGATATGTTAGAGAATAGGAAAGAGGATAGGATATAATACAGTGTAGGATAGGATTGAGTATAGGATGGGATAGAGGATAGGATAGGGGATTGGATAGGAAAGAGGATAGGATAGGATAGAGGATAGGATAGGCAAGAGGACAGGATAGGATAGAGGATAGGATAGGATAGAGGATATTATAGGTTAGAGGATAGGATAGGATAGAGGATACGATATGATAGAGGATAGGAAAGAGGATAGCATATAATACAGTATAGGATAGGATTGAGTATAGGATGGGATAGAGGATAGGATAGGGTTTTGGATAGGATAGAGGATAGGTTAGGATAGAGGATAGGATAGGATAGAGGATATTGTAGGATAGAGGATAGGATAGGATAGAGGATAGGATAGGATAGAGGATAGGGTAGGATAGAGGATAGGGTAGGATAGAGGATAGGATAATATAGAGTATACGATATGTTAGAGAATAGGAAAGAGGATAGGATATAATACAGTGTAGGATAGGATTGAGTATAGGATGGGATAGAGGATAGGATAGGGGATTGGATAGGAAAGAGGATAGGATAGGATAGAGGATAGGATAGGCAAGAGGACAGGATAGGATAGAGGATAGGATACTATAGAGGATATTGTAGGGTAGAGGATAGGATAGGATAGAGGATAGGATAGGATAGAGGAAAGGATAGGATAGAGGATAGGATAGGATAGAGGAAAGGATAGGATAGAGGATAGGATAGGATAGAGGATAGGATAGGATAGAGGATAGGATAGGATAGAGGTTAGGAAAGAGGATAGGATATAATACAGTATAGGATAGGATTGAGTATAGGATGGGATAGAGGATAGGATAGGGTTCTGGATAGGATAGAGGATAGGTTAGGATAGAGGATAGGATAGGATAGAGGATATTGTAGGATAGAGGATAGGATAGGATAGAGGATAGGATAGGATAGAGGATAGGATAGGATAGAGGATAGGATAGGCAAGAGGACAGGATAGGATAGAGGATAGGATAGGATAGAGGATATTGTAGGATAGAGGATAGGATAGGATAGAGGATAGGATAGGATAGAGGATAGGATAGGATAGAGGATAGGATAGGATAGAGGATAGGATAGGATAGAGGTTAGGATAGTATAGAGGATAGGATAGGATAGAGGATAGGATAGGATAGAGGGTAGCATAGGATAGAGGATAGGATAGGATAGAGGATAGGATAGGATAGAGGATATGATATGATAGAGGATAGGATAGGATAGAGTATATAATAGGATAGAGGATAGGATAGGATAGAGGGTAGGATAGGATAGAGGATAGGATAGGATAGAGGATAGGATAGGATAGAGGATAGGATAGGATAGAGGGTAGGATAGTATGGAGGATAGGATAGGATAGAGGATTGGATAGGATAGAGGATAGGATAGGATAGGATAGAGGGTAGGGTAGAATTTGGATAGGATACAGGATAGGATAGAATAGAGGATAGGATAGGATAGAGGATAGGATAGGATAGGATAGAGGGTAGGGTAGAATTTGGATAGGATACAGGATAGGATAGAATAGAGGATAGGATAGGATAGGATAGAGAATAGGATAGGATAGAGGATATTATAGGTTAGAGGATAGGATAGGATAGAGGATACGATATGATAGAGGATAGGAAAGAGGATAGCATATAATACAGTATAGGATAGGATTGAGTATAGGATGGGATAGAGGATAGGATAGGGTTTTGGATAGGATAGAGGATAGGTTAGGATAGAGTATAGGATAGGATAGAGGATATTGTAGGATAGAGGATAGGATAGGATAGAGGATAGGATAGGATAGAGGATAGGGTAGGATAGAGGATAGGATAGGATAGAGGATAGGATAATATAGAGTATACGATATGTTAGAGAATAGGAAAGAGGATAGGATATAATACAGTGTAGGATAGGATTGAGTATAGGATGGGATAGAGGATAGGATAGGGGATTGGATAGGAAAGAGGATAGGATAGGATAGAGGATAGGATAGGCAAGAGGACAGGATAGGATAGAGGATAGGATACTATAGAGGATATTGTAGGGTAGAGGATAGGATAGGATAGAGGATAGGATAGGATAGAGGAAAGGATAGGATAGAGGATAGGATAGGATAGAGGAAATGATAGGATAGAGGATAGGATAGGATAGAGGATAGGATAGGATAGAGGTTAGGAAAGAGGATAGGATATAATACAGTATAGGATAGGATTGAGTATAGGATGGGATAGAGGATAGGATAGGGTTCTGGATAGGATAGAGGATAGGTTAGGATAGAGGATAGGATAGGATAGAGGATATTGTAGGATAGAGGATAGGATAGGATAGAGGATAGGATAGGCAAGAGGACAGGATAGGATAGAGGATAGGATAGGATAGAGGATATTGTAGGATAGAGGATAGGATAGGATAGAGGATAGGATAGGATAGAGGATAGGATAGGATAGAGGATAGGATAGGATAGAGGATAGGATAGGATAGAGGATAGGATAGGATAGAGGTTAGGATAGTATAGAGGATAGGATAGGATAGAGGATAGGATAGGATAGAGGGTAGAATAGGATAGAGGATAGGATAGGATAGAGGATAGGATAGGATAGAGGATATGATATGATAGAGGATAGGATAGGATAGAGTATATAATAGGTTAGAGGATAGGATAGGATAGAGGGTAGGATAGGATAGAGGATAGGATAGGATAGAGGATAGGATAGGATAGAGGATAGGATAGGATAGAGGTTAGGATAGTATGGAGGATGGGATAGGATAGAGGATAGGATAGGATAGAGGATAGGATAGGATAGAGGATAGGATAGGATAGAGGATAGGATAGGATAGAGGAGACTATAGGATAGAGGATAGGATAGGATAGAGGATTGGATAGGATAGAGGATAGGATAGGATAGGATAGAGGGTAGGGTAGAATTTGGATAGGATACAGGATAGGATAGAATAGAGGATAGGATAGGATAGGATAGAGAATAGGATAGGATAGAGGATATTATAGGTTAGAGGATAGGATAGGATAGAGGATACGATATGATAGAGGATAGGAAAGAGGATAGCATATAATACAGTATAGGATAGGATTGAGTATAGGATGGGATAGAGGATAGGATAGGGTTTTGGATAGGATAGAGGATAGGTTAGGATAGAGTATAGGATAGGATAGAGGATATTGTAGGATAGAGGATAGGATAGGATAGAGGATAGGATAGGATAGAGGATAGGGTAGGATAGAGGATAGGATAGGATAGAGGATAGGATAATATAGAGTACACGATATGTTAGAGAATAGGAAAGAGGATAGGATATAATACAGTGTAGGATAGGATTGAGTATAGGATGGGATAGAGGATAGGATAGGGGATTGGATAGGAAAGAGGATAGGATAGGATAGAGGATAGGATAGGCAAGAGGACAGGATAGGATAGAGGATAGGATACTATAGAGGATATTGTAGGGTAGAGGATAGGATAGGATAGAGGATAGGATAGGATAGAGGATAGGATAGGATAGAGGAAAGGATAGGATAGAGGATAGGATAGGATAGAGGATAGGATAGGATAGAGGATAGGATAGGTTAGAGGTTAGGATAGTATAGAGGTTAGGATAGGATAGAGGATAGGATAGGATAGAGGATAGGATAGGATAGAGGGTAGGATAGGATAGAGGATAGGATAGGATAGAGTATAGGATAGGATAGAGGTTAGGATAGGGTATTGGATAGGAAAGAGGATAGGATAGGATAGAGGATAGGATAGGCAAGAGGACAGGATAGGATACAGGATAGGATAGGATAGAGGATATTGTAGGGTAGAGGATAGGATAGGATAGAGGATAGGATAGGATAGAGGAAAGGATAGGATAGAGGATAGGATAGGATAGAGGATAGGATAGGATAGAGGATAGGATAGGATAGGATAGAGGAGAGGATAGGATAGAGGATAGGATAGGATAGAGGATAGGATAGGATAGAGGATAGGATAGCATAGATGATAGGATAGGATAGAGGATATTGTAGGATAGAGGATAGGATAGGATAGAGGATAGGATAGGATAGAGGTTAGGATAGTATGGAGGATGGGATAGGGTAGAGGATAGGATAGGATAGAGGATAGGATAGGATAGAGGGTAGGGTAGAATTTGGATAGGATACAGGATAGGATAGAATAGAGGATAGGATAGGATAGAGAATAGGATAGGATAGAGGATATTATAGGTTAGAGGATAGGATAGGATAGAGGATACGATATGATAGAGGATAGGAAAGAGGATAGGATATAATACAGTATAGGCTAGGATTGAGTATAGGATGGGATAGAGGATAGGATAGGGTTTTTGATAGGATAGAGGATAGGTTAGGATAGAGGATAGGATAGGATAGAGGATATTGTAGGATAGAGGATATAATAGGATCTAGGATAGGATAGACGATAGGATAGGATAGAGGATAGGATAGGATAGAGGAGAGGATAGGATAGGATAGAGGATATTGTAGGATAGAGGATATAATAGGATCTAGGATAGGATAGACGATAGGATAGGATAGAGGATAGGATAGGATAGAGGAGAGGATAGGATAGAGGATAGGATAGGATAGAGGATAGGATAGGATAGAGGATAGGATAGGATAGAGGATAGGATAGGATAGGATAGAGGAGAGGATAGGATAGAGGATAGGATAGGATAAAGGATAGGATAGCATAGAGGATAGGATAGGATAGACGATAGGATAGGATAGAGGATAGGATAGGATAGAGTATAGGATAGGATAGAGGATAGGATAGGATAGAGGATAGGATTCGATAGAGGATAGGGTAGGATAGAGGATAGGATAGGATAGAGGGTAGGATAGGATAGAGGATAGGATAGGATAGAGGATACGATAGGATAGAGGATAGGATAGGATAGAGGATAGGATAGGATAGAGGATAGGATAGGGTAGGATAGAGGATAGGACAGGATAGGATAGGATAGAGGATAGGATAGGATAGAGGATGGGGATGGCTCTTTTGCGCACAGACGATTGCGCACGACGGCATGGCACACGGTTCTTTTGGATACGGTATTATTGGACACACGGTTCTTTTGGACACAGTAACATTGGACACAGTGGGTTAGGGTTAGGGTTAGGGTTAGGAAAGAGGAAAACCCACTGTGTCCAAGGTTACTGTGTCCAAAAGAACCCTGTGTCCAATAATACCGTGTCCAAAAGGACCGTGTGCCATGTCGTCGTGCGCAATCGTCTGTGCGCAAAAGATGGCCTCTCATAGAGGATAGGATAGGATAGAGGATATTGTAGGATAGAGGATAGGATAGGATAGAGGATAGGATAGGATAGAGGATAGGATAGGATAGAGGATAGGATAGGATAGAGGATAGGATAGGATAGAGGATAAGATAGGATAGAGGATAGGATAGGATAGAGGATAGGATAGGGTAGGATAGAGGATAGGATAGGATAGGATAGGATAGAGGATAGGATAGAGGATAGGATAGGATAGAGGATAGGATAGGATAGAGGATAGGATAGGGTAGGATAGAGGATAGGATAGGATAGGATAGGATAGAGGATAGGATAGGATAGAGGATAGGATAGGATAGAGGATATTGTAGGATAGAGGATAGGATAGGATAGAGGATAGGATAGGATAGAGGAAAGGAAAGGATAGAGGATAGGATAGGAGAGAGGATAGGATAGGATAGAGGATAGGATAGGATAGAGGATAGGATAGGATAGAGGAAAGGAAAGGATAGAGGATAGGATAGGAGAGAGGATAGGATAGGATAGAGGATAGGATAGGATAGAGGATAGGATAGGATAGGATAGAGGAGAGGATAGGATAGAGGATAGGATAGGATAGAGGATAGGATAGGATAGAGTAGAGGATAGGATAGAGAATAGGATAGGATAGAGGATATTATAGGGTAGAGGATAGGATAGGATAGAGGATATGATACGATAGAGGATAGGAAAGAGGATAGGATATAATACAGTATAGGATAGGATTGAGTATAGGATGGGATAGAGGAAAGGATAGGATAGGATAGGATAGAGGATAGGATAGGATAGGAAAGAGGATAGGATAGGATAGAGGATAGGATAGGATAGAGGATAGGATAGGATAGAGGATAGGACAGGATAGAGGATAGGATAGGATAGAGGATAGGATAGGATAGAGGATAGGATAGGATAGAGGATAGGATAGGATAGAGGATAGGATACGATAGAGGATACGATAGGATAGAGGATAGGATAGGATAGAGGATAGGATAGGATAGAGGATAGGATAGGATAGAGGATATTGTAGGATAGAGGATATAATAGGATATAGGATAGGATAGGGTAGGATAGAGGATAGGATAGGATAGAGGATAGGATAATATACAGGATAGGATAGGATAGAGGATAGGATAGGATAGGGGATAGGATAGGATAGAGGATAGGATAGGATAGAGGATAGGATAGAGGATAGGATAGAGGATAGGATAGGATAGAGGATAGGATAGGATAGAGGATAGGATAGGATAGAGGATAGGATAGGATAGAGGATATTGTAGGATAGAGGATAGGATAGGATAGAGGATAGGATAGGATACAGGATAGGATAGGATAGAGGTTAGGATAGTATGGAGGATGGGATAGGATAGAGGATTGGATAGGATAGAGGATAGGATAGGATAGGATAGAGGGTAGGGTAGAATTTGGATAGGATACAGGATAGGATAGAATAGAGGATAGGATAGGATAGAGAATAGGATAGGATAGAGGATATTATAGGTTAGAGGATAGGATAGGATAGAGGATACGATATGATAGAGGATAGGAAAGAGGATAGGATATAATACAGTATAGGATAGGATTGAGTATAGGATGGGATAGAGGATAGGATAGGGTTTTGGGTAGGATATAGGATAGGTTAGGAAAGAGGATAGGATAGGATAGAGGATATTGTAGGATAGAGGATAGGATAGGATAGAGTATAGGATAGGATAGAGGATAGGATAGGAAAGAGGATAGGTCATAATACAGTATAGGATAGGATTGAGTATAGGATGGGATAGAGGATAGGATAGGATAGGATAGGATAGAGGATAGGATAGGATAGAGTATAGGATAGGATAGAGGATAGGATAGGATAGGATAGAGGAGAGGATAGGATAGAGGATAGGATAGGATAGAGGATAGGATAGGATAGAGTAGAGGATAGGATAGAGAATAGGATAGGATAGAGGATATTATAGGGTAGAGGATAGGATAGGATAGAGGATATGATACGATAGAGGATAGGAAAGAGGATAGGATATAATACAGTATAGGATAGGATTGAGTATAGGATGGGATAGAGGAAAGGATAGGATAGGATAGGATAGAGGATAGGATAGGATAGGAAAGAGGATAGGATAGGATAGAGGATAGGATAGGATAGAGGATAGGATAGGATAGAGGATAGGACAGGATAGAGGATAGGATAGGATAGAGGATAGGATAGGATAGAGGATAGGATAGGATAGAGGATAGGATAGGATAGAGGATAGGATACGATAGAGGATACGATAGGATAGAGGATAGGATAGGATAGAGGATAGGATAGGATAGAGGATAGGATAGGATAGAGGTTAGGATAGTATGGAGGATGGGATAGGATAGAGGATTGGATAGGATAGAGGATAGGATAGGATAGGATAGAGGGTAGGGTAGAATTTGGATAGGATACAGGATAGGATAGAATAGAGGATAGGATAGGATAGAGAATAGGATAGGATAGAGGATATTATAGGTTAGAGGATAGGATAGGATAGAGGATACGATATGATAGAGGATAGGAAAGAGGATAGGATATAATACAGTATAGGATAGGATTGAGTATAGGATGGGATAGAGGATAGGATAGGGTTTTGGGTAGGATATAGGATAGGTTAGGAAAGAGGATAGGATAGGATAGAGGATATTGTAGGATAGAGGATAGGATAGGATAGAGTATAGGATAGGATAGAGGATAGGATAGGAAAGAGGATAGGTCATAATACAGTATAGGATAGGATTGAGTATAGGATGGGATAGAGGATAGGATAGGATAGGATAGGATAGAGGATAGGATAGGATAGAGTATAGGATAGGATAGAGGATAGGATAGGAAAGAGGATAGGATATAATACAGTATAGGATAGGATTGAGTATAGGATGGGATAGAGGATAGGATAGGATAGGATAGGATAGAGGATACGATAGGATAGAGGATAGGATAGGATAGGATAGGATAGAGGATAGGATAGAGGATAGGATAGAGTATAGGATAGGATAGAGGATAGGATAGGATAGAGGATAGGATAGGATAGAGGATAGGATAGGATAGAGGATAGGATAGGATAGAGGATAGGATAGGATAGAGGATAGGATAGGATAGAGGATAGGATAGGATAGAGGATAGGATAGGATAGAGGATAGGATAGGATAGAGGATAGGATAGGATAGAGGATAGGATAGGATAGAGGATAGGATAGGATAGAGGATAGGATAGGATAGAGGATATGGTACGATAGAGGATATGATACGATAGAGGATAGGATAGGATAGAGGATAGGATAGGATAGAGGATAGGATAGGATAGAGGATAGGATAGGATAGAGGATAGGATAGGATAGAGGATAGGATAGGATAGAGGATAGGATAGGATAGAGGATAGGATAGGATAGAGGAGAGGATAGGATAGAGGATAGGATAGGATAGAGGATAGGATAGGATAGGATAGAGGAGAGGATAGGATAGAGGATAGGATAGGATAGAGGATAGGATAGGATAGAGTAGAGGATAGGATAGAGAATAGGATAGGATAGAGGATATTATAGGGTAGAGGATAGGATAGGATAGAGGATATGATACGATAGAGCATAGGAAAGAGGATAGGATATAATACAGTATAGGATAGGATTGAGTATAGGATGGGATAGAGGAAAGGATAGGATAGGATAGGATAGAGGATAGGATAGGATGGGATAGAGGATAGGATAGGATAGAGGATAGGATAGGATAGAGGATAGGATAGGAAAGAGGATAGGACAGGATAGAGGATAGGATAGGATAGAGGATAGGATAGGATAGAGGATAGGATAGGATAGAGGATAGGATAGGATAGAGGATAGGATAGGATAGAGGGTAGGATAGGATAGAGGATAGGATAGGATAGGATAGAGGAGAGGATAGGATAGAGGATAGGATAGGATAGAGGATAGGATAGGATAGAGTATAGGATAGGATAGAGGATAGGATAGGATAGAGGATAGGATAGGATAGAGGATAGGATAGGATAGAGGATAGGATAGGATAGGATAGAGGAGAGGATAGGATAGAGGATAGGATAGGATAGAGGATAGGATAGGATAGAGGATAGGATAGCATAGATGATAGGATAGGATAGAGGATATTGTAGGATAGAGGATAGGATAGGATAGAGGATAGGATAGGATAGAGGTTAGGATAGTATGGAGGATGGGATAGGGTAGAGGATAGGATAGGATAGAGGATAGGATAGGATAGAGGGTAGGGTAGAATTTGGATAGGATACAGGATAGGATAGAATAGAGGATAGGATAGGATAGAGAATAGGATAGGATAGAGGATATTATAGGTTAGAGGATAGGATAGGATAGAGGATACGATATGATAGAGGATAGGAAAGAGGATAGGATATAATACAGTATAGGCTAGGATTGAGTATAGGATGGGATAGAGGATAGGATAGGGTTTTTGATAGGATAGAGGATAGGTTAGGATAGAGGATAGGATAGGATAGAGGATATTGTAGGATAGAGGATATAATAGGATCTAGGATAGGATAGACGATAGGATAGGATAGAGGATAGGATAGGATAGGATAGAGGATATTGTAGGATAGAGGATATAATAGGATCTAGGATAGGATAGACGATAGGATAGGATAGAGGATAGGATAGGATAGAGGAGAGGATAGGATAGAGGATAGGATAGGATAGAGGATAGGATAGGATAGAGGATAGGATAGGATAGAGGATAGGATAGGATAGGATAGAGGAGAGGATAGGATAGAGGATAGGATAGGATAAAGGATAGGATAGCATAGAGGATAGGATAGGATAGACGATAGGATAGGATAGAGGATAGGATAGGATAGAGTATAGGATAGGATAGAGGATAGGATAGGATAGAGGATAGGATAGGATAGAGGATAGGGTAGGATAGAGGATAGGATAGGATAGAGGGTAGGATAGGATAGAGGATAGGATAGGATAGAGGATACGATAGGATAGAGGATAGGATAGGATAGAGGATAGGATAGGATAGAGGATAGGATAGGGTAGGATAGAGGATAGGACAGGATAGGATAGGATAGAGGATAGGATAGGATAGAGGATAGGATAGGATAGAGGATATTGTAGGATAGAGGATAGGATAGGATAGAGGATAGGATAGGATAGAGGATAGGATAGGATAGAGGATAGGATAGGATAGAGGATAGGATAGGATAGAGGATAGGATAGGATAGAGGATAGGATAGGATAGAGGATAGGATAGGGTAGGATAGAGGATAGGATAGGATAGGATAGGATAGAGGATAGGATAGGATAGAGGATATTGTAGGATAGAGGATAGGATAGGATAGAGGATAGGATAGGATAGAGGATAGGATAGGATAGAGGATAGGATAGGATAGAGGATAGGATAGGATAGAGGATAGGATAGGATAGAGGATAGGATAGGATAGAGGATAGGATAGGGTAGGATAGAGGATAGGATAGGATAGGATAGGATAGAGGATAGGATAGGATAGAGGATAGGATAGGATAGAGGATATTGTAGGATAGAGGATAGGATAGGATAGAGGATAGGATAGGATAGAGGAAAGGAAAGGATAGAGGATAGGATAGGAGAGAGGATAGGATAGGATAGAGGATAGGATAGGATAGAGGTTAGGATAGTATAGAGGATATGATAGGATAGAGGATAGGATAGGATAAAGGATAGGATAGGATAGAGGGTAGGATAGGATAGAGGATAGGATAGGATAGAGGATAGGATAGGATAGAGGATAGGATAGGATAGAGGATAGGATAGGATAGAGGATAGGATAGGATAGGATAGAGGAAAGGATAGGATAGAGGATAGGATAGGAGAGAGGATAGGATAGGATAGAGGATAGGATAGGATAGAGGTTAGGATAGTATAGAGGATATGATAGGATAGAGGATAGGATAGGATAGAGGATAGGATAGGATAGAGGGTAGGATAGGATAGAGGATAGGATAGGATAGAGGATAGGATAGGATAGAGGATAGGATAGGATAGAGGATATGATACGATAGAGTATAGGATAGGATAGAGGATAGGATAGGATAGAGGGTAGGATAGGATAGAGGATAGGATAGGATAGAGGATAGGATAGGATAGAGGATAGGATAGGGTAGGATAGAGGATAGGATAGGATAGGATAGGATAGAGGATAGGATAGGATAGAGGATAGGATAGGATAGAGGATATTGTAGGATAGAGGATAGGATAGGATAGAGGATAGGATAGGATAGAGGAAAGGATAGGATAGAGGATAGGATAGGAGAGAGGATAGGATAGGATAGAGGATAGGATAGGATAGAGGTTAGGATAGTATAGAGGATATGATAGGATAGAGGATAGGATAGGATAGAGGATAGGATAGGATAGAGGGTAGGATAGGATAGAGGATAGGATAGGATAGAGGATAGGATAGGATAGAGGATAGGATAGGATAGAGGATATGATACGATAGAGTATAGGATAGGATAGAGGATAGGATAGGATAGAGGGTAGGATAGGATAGAGGATAGGATAGGATAGAGAATAGGATAGGATAGAGGATAGGATAGGATAGAGGAAAGGATAGGATAGAGGATATGATAGGATAGAGGATAGGATAGGATAGAGGATAGGATAGGATAGAGGTTAGGATAGTATAGAGGATAGGATAGGATAGAGGATAGGATAGGATAGAGGGTAGGATAGGATAGAGGATAGGATAGGATAGAGGATAGGATAGGATAGAGGAAAGGATAGGATAGAGGATATGATACGATAGAGTATAGGATAGGATAGAGGATAGGATAGGATAGAGGATAGAGGATAGGATAGGATAGAGGATAGGATAGGATAGAGGATAGGATAGGATAGAGGATAGGATAGGATAGAGGATAGGATAGGATAGAGGATAGGATATAATACAGTATAGGATAGGATTGAGTATAGGATGGGATAGAGGATAGGATAGGGTATTCGATAGGATAGAGGATAGTATAGGATAGAGGGTAGGATAGGATACAGGATAGGATAGGGTAGAGGATAGGATAGGACAGAGTATACGATATGATAGAGGATAGGAAAGAGGATAGGATATAATACAGTATAGGATAGGATTGAGTATAGGATGGGATAGAGGATAGGATAGGGTATTGGATAGGATAGAGGAAAGGATAGGATAGAGGATAGGATAGGATAGAGGATAGGATAGGATAGAGGATAGGATAGGATAGAGGATAGGATAGGATAGAGGATAGGATAGGATAGAGGATAGGATAGGATAGAGGATAGGATAGGATAGAGGATAGGATAGGATAGAGGATAGGATAGGATAGAGGATAGGATAGGATAGAGGATAGGATAGGATGGAGGATATTGTAGGATAGAGGATACAATAGGATATAGGATAGGATAGAGGATAGGATAGGATAGAGGATAGGATAGGATAGAGGAGAGGATAGGATAGAGGATAGGATAGGATAGATGATAGGATATAATATAGTATAGGATAGGATTGAGTATAGGATGGGATAGAGGATAGGATAGGGTATTCGATAGGATAGAGGATAGGATAGGATAGAGGATAGGATAGGATAGAGGATAGGATAGGATAGAGTATAGGATAGGATAGAGGATAGGATAGGGTAGAGGATAGGATAGGATAGAGGATACGATATGATAGAGGATAGGAAAGAGGATAGGATATAATACAGTATAGGATAGGATTGAGTATAGGCTGGGATAGAGGATAGGATAGGATAGAGGATAGGATAGGGTAGAGGATAGGATAGGATAGAGGATAGGATAGGATAGAGGATGGGATAGGATAGATGATATTATAGGATAGAGGATATTATAGGATAGAGGATAGAATAGGATAGAGGATAGGATAGGGTAGAGGATAGGATAGAGAAAAGTATAGGATAGAGGATAGGACAGGATAGAGGATAGGATAGGGGATTGGATAGGATAGGGGATAGGATAGGGTAGAGGATAGGATAGGATAGAGAATAGGATAGGAAAGAGGATAGGATCGGATAGAGGATAGGATAGGGTATTGGGTAGTATAGAGGAGAGGATAGGATAGAGGATAGGATAGGGTAGAGGATAGGATAGAGAATAGTATTCGATAGAGGATAGGACAGGATAGAGGATAGGATAGGGGACTGGATAGGATAGAGGATAGGATAGAGGATAGTATAGAGGATAGGATAGGATAGGATAGAGGATAGAGGACAGGATAGAGGATTGGATAGGATAGAGGATAGGATAGGACAGGATAGGATAGAGGATAGGATAGGATAGAGGAAAGGATAGGGTAGAGGATAGGATAGGATAGGATAGGATAGAGGATAGGATAATATAGAGGATGCGATATGTTAGAGAATAGGAAAGAGGATTGGATACAATACAGTATAGGATAGGATTGAGTATAGGATGGGATAGAGGATAGGATAGGGGATTGGATAGGAAAGAGGATAGGATAGAATAGAGGATAGGATAGGCAAGAGGACAGGATAGGATAGAGGATAGCATAGGATAGAGGATATTGTAGGATAGAGGATAGGATAGGATAGAGGAAAGGTTAGGATAGAGGATAGGATAGGATAGAGGATAGGATAGGACAGAGGATAGGATAGGATAGAGGTTAGGATAGTATAGAGGATAGGATAGGATAGATGATAGGATAGGATAGAGGATAGGATAGGATAGAGGATAGGATAGGATAGAGGATAGGATAGGATAGAGGATAGGATAGGATAGAGATAATGTAGGATAGAGGATAGGATAGGATAGAGGATAGGATACGATAGAGGACAGGATAGGATAGAGGATAGGGTAGGATAGAGGATTGGATAGGATAGAGGATAGGATAATATAGAGGATGCGATATGTTAGAGAATAGGATAGAGGATAGGATACAATACAGTATAGGATAGGATTGAGTATAGGATGGGATAGAGGATAGGATAGGGGATTGGATAGGAAAGAGGATAGGATAGGATAGAGGATAGGATAGGTAAGAGGACAGGATAGGATAGAGGATAGCATAGGATAGAGGATATTGTAGGATAGAGGATAGGATAGGATAGAGGAAAGGTTAGGATAGAGGATAGGATAGGATAGAGGATAGGATAGGACAGAGGATAGGATAGGATAGAGGTTAGGATAGTATAGAGGATAGGATAGGATAGAGGATAGGATAGGATAGAGGATATGATAGGGTAGAGGGTAGGATAGGATAGAGGATAGGATAGGATAGAGGATAGGATAGGATAGAGAATAGGATAGGATAGAGGATATTATAGGGTAGAGGATAGTATAGGATATAGGATACGATATGATAGAGGATAGGAAAGAGGATAGGATATAATACAGCATTGGATAGGATTGAGTATAGGATGGGATAGAGGATAGGATAGGATAGAGGATATGATAGGATAGAGGATAGGATAGGATAGAGGATAGGATTGGATAGAGGATAGGATAGAATAGAGGATAGGATAGAGGATAGGATAGGATAGAGGATAGGATAGGATAGAGGATAGGATAGGATAGAGGATAGGATAGGATAGAGGATAGGATAGGATAGAGGATAGGATAGGATAGAGGATAGGATAGGATAGGGGACAGGATAGGATAGAGGATATTGTAGGATAGAGGATAGGATAGGATAGAGGATAGGATAGGATAGAGGATAGGATAGGATGGAGGATAGGATAGGATAGAGGATAGGATAGGATAGAGGTTAGGATAGTATAGAGGATAGGATAGGATAGAGGATAGGATAGGATAGGGCATTGGATAGGATAGAGGATAGGATAGGATAGAGGATAGGATAGGATAGAGGATAGGATAGGATAGAGGATAGGATAGGATAGAGGATAGGATAGGATAGAGGATAGGATTGGATAGAGGATAGGATAGAATAGAGGATAGGATAGAGGATAGGATAGGATAGAGGATAGGATAGGATAGAGGAGAGGATAGGATAGAGGATAGGATAGGATAGAGGATAGGATAGGATAGAGGATAGGATAGGATAGAGGATAGGATAGGATAGGATAGAGGAGAGGATAGGATAGAGGATAGGATAGGATAGAGGATAGGATAGATTAGAGGATAGGATAGGATAGAGTATAGGAGAGGATAGAGAATAGGATAGGATAGAGGATATTATAGGGTAGAGGATAGGATAGGATAGAGGATATGATACGATAGAGGATAGGAAAGAGGATAGGATATAATACAGTATAGAATAGGATTGAGTATAGGATAGGATAGAGGATAGGATAGGGTATTCGATAGGATACTGGATAGGATAGGATAGAGGATAGGATAGGATAGAGGTTAGGATAGGATAGAGGATAGGATAGGGTAGAGGATAGGATAGGGTAGAGGATAGGATAGGATAGAGGATACGATATGATAGAGGATAGGAAAGAGGATAGGATATAATACAGTATAGGATAGGATTGAGTATAGGATGGGATAGAGGATAGGATAGGGTATTGGATAGGATAGAGGATAGGATAGGATAGAGGATAGTATAGGATAGAGGATAGGATAGGATAGAGGATAGGATAGGATAGAGGATAGGATAGGATAGAGGATAGGATAGGATAGAGGATAGGATAGGATAGAGGATAGGATACGATAGAGGATACGATAGGATAGAGGATAGGATAGGATAGAGGATATTGTAGGATAGAGGATATAATAGGATATAGGATAGGATAGGGTAGGATAGAGGATAGGATAGGATAGGGTAGGATAGAGGATAGGATAGGATAGAGGATAGGATAATATAGAGGATAGGATAGGATAGAGGATAGGATAGGATAGGGGATAGGATAGGATAGAGGATAGGATAGGATAGAGGATAGGATAGAGGATAGGATAGAGGATAGGATAGAGGATAGGATAGGATAGAGGATAGGATAGGATAGAGGATAGGATAGGATAGAGGATAGGATAGGATAGAGGATAGGATAGGATAGAGGATATTGTAGGATAGAGGATAGGATAGGATAGAGGATAGGATAGGATACAGGATAGGATAGGATAGAGGTTAGGATAGTATGGAGGATGGGATAGGATAGAGGATAGGATAGGATAGAGGATAGGATAGGATAGAGGATAGGATAGGATAGAGGATAGGATAGGATAGAGGAGAGGATAGGATAGAGGATAGGATAGGATAGAGGATTGGATAGGATAGAGGATAGGATAGGATAGGATAGAGGGTAGGGTAGAATTTGGATAGGATACAGGATAGGATAGAATAGAGGATAGGATAGGATAGAGAATAGGATAGGATAGAGGATATTATAGGTTAGAGGATAGGATAGGATAGAGGATACGATATGATAGAGGATAGGAAAGAGGATAGGATATAATACAGTATAGGATAGGATTGAGTATAGGATGGGATAGAGGATAGGATAGGGTTTTGGATAGGATATAGGATAGGTTAGGAAAGAGGATAGGATAGGATAGAGGATATTGTAGGATAGAGGATAGGATAGGATAGAGTATAGGATAGGATAGAGGATAGGATAGGAAAGAGGATAGGACATAATACAGTATAGGATAGGATTGAGTATAGGATGGGATAGAGGATAGGATAGGATAGGATAGGAATAGAGGATAGGATAGGATAGAGTATAGGATAGGATAGAGGATAGGATAGGAAAGAGGATAGGATATAATACAGTATAGGATAGGATTGAGTATAGGATGGGATAGAGGAAAGGATAGGATAGGATAGGATAGAGGATAGGATAGGATAGAGGATAGGATAGGATGGGATAGAGGATAGGATAGGATAGAGGATAGGATAGGATAGAGGATAGGATAGGAAAGAGGTTAGGACAGGATAGAGGATAGGATAGGATAGAGGATAGGATAGGATAGAGGATAGGATAGGATAGAGGATAGGATAGGATAGAGGATAGGATAGGATAGAGGGTAGGATAGGATAGAGGATAGGATAGGATAGGATAGAGGAGAGGATAGGATAGAGGATAGGATAGGATAGAGGATAGGATAGGATAGAGTATAGGATAGGATAGAGGATAGGATAGGATAGAGGATAGGATAGGATAGAGGATAGGATAGGATAGAGGATAGGATAGGATAGGATAGAGGAGAGGATAGGATAGAGGATAGGATAGGATAGAGGATAGGATAGGATAGAGGATAGGATAGCATAGATGATAGGATAGGATAGAGGATATTGTAGGATAGAGGATAGGATAGGATAGAGGATAGGATAGGATAGAGGTTAGGATAGTATGGAGGATGGGATAGGGTAGAGGATAGGATAGGATAGAGGATAGGATAGGATAGAGGGTAGGGTAGAATTTGGATAGGATACAGGATAGGATAGAATAGAGGATAGGATAGGATAGAGAATAGGATAGGATAGAGGATATTATAGGTTAGAGGATAGGATAGGATAGAGGATACGATATGATAGAGGATAGGAAAGAGGATAGGATATAATACAGTATAGGCTAGGATTGAGTATAGGATGGGATAGAGGATAGGATAGGGTTTTTGATAGGATAGAGGATAGGTTAGGATAGAGGATAGGATAGGATAGAGGATATTGTAGGATAGAGGATATAATAGGATCTAGGATAGGATTGACGATAGGATAGGATAGAGGATAGGATAGGATAGAGGAGAGGATAGGATAGGATAGAGGATATTGTAGGATAGAGGATATAATAGGATCTAGGATAGGATAGACGATAGGATAGAATAGAGGATAGGATAGGATAGAGGAGAGGATAGGATAGAGGATAGGATAGGATAGAGGATAGGATAGGATAGAGGATAGGATAGGATAGGATAGAGGAGAGGATAGGATAGAGGATAGGATAGGATAAAGGATAGGATAGCATAGAGGATAGGATAGGATAGACGATAGGATAGGATAGAGGATAGGATAGGATAGAGTATAGGATAGGATAGAGGATAGGATAGGATAGAGGATAGGATAGGATAGAGGATAGGGTAGGATAGAGGATAGGATAGGATAGAGGGTAGGATAGGATAGAGGATAGGATAGGATAGAGGATACGATAGGATAGAGGATAGGATAGGATAGAGGATAGGATAGGATAGAGGATAGGATAGGGTAGGATAGAGGATAGGACAGGATAGGATAGGATAGAGGATAGGATAGGATAGAGGATAGGATAGGATAGAGGATATTGTAGGATAGAGGATAGGATAGGATAGAGGATAGGATAGGATAGAGGATAGGATAGGATAGAGGATAGGATAGGATAGAGGATAGGATAGGATAGAGGATAGGATAGGGTAGGATAGAGGATAGGATAGGATAGGATAGGATAGAGGATAGGATAGGATAGAGGATAGGATAGGATAGAGGATAGGATAGGATAGAGGATAGGATAGGGTAGGATAGAGGATAGGATAGGATAGGATAGGATAGAGGATAGGATAGGATAGAGGATAGGATAGGATAGAGGATAGGATAGGGTAGGATAGAGGATAGGATAGGATAGGATAGGATAGAGGATAGGATAGGATAGAGGATAGGATAGGATAGAGGATATTGTAGGATAGAGGATATGATAGGATAGAGGATAGGATAGGATAGAGGAAAGGAAAGGATAGAGGATAGGATAGGAGAGAGGATAGGATAGGATAGAGGATAGGATAGGATAGAGGTTAGGATAGTATAGAGGATATGATAGGATAGAGGATAGGATAGGATAAAGGATAGGATAGGATAGGATAGGATAGAGGATAGGATAGGATAGAGGATAGGATAGGATAGAGGATATTGTAGGATAGAGGATAGGATAGGATAGAGGATAGGATAGGATAGAGGAAAGGATAGGATAGAGGATAGGATAGGAGAGAGGATAGGATAGGATAGAGGATAGGATAGGATAGAGGTTAGGATAGTATAGAGGATATGATAGGATAGAGGATAGGATAGGATAGAGGATAGGATAGGATAGAGGGTAGGATAGGATAGAGGATAGGATAGGATAGAGGATAGGATAGGATAGAGGATAGGATAGGATAGAGGATATGATACGATAGAGTATAGGATAGGATAGAGGATAGGATAGGATAGAGGGTAGGATAGGATAGAGGATAGGATAGGATAGAGGATAGGATAGGATAGAGGATAGGATAGGATAGAGGGTAGGATAGGATAGAGGATATGATAGGATAGAGGATAGGATAGGATAGAGGATAGGATAGGATAGAGGTTAGGATAGTATAGAGGATAGGATAGGATAGAGGATAGGATAGGATAGAGGGTAGGATAGGATAGAGGATAGGATAGGATAGAGGATAGGATAGGATAGAGGAAAGGATAGGATAGAGGATATGATACGATAGAGTATAGGATAGGATAGAGGATAGGATAGGATAGAGGATAGGATAGGATAGAGGATAGGATAGGATAGAGGATAGGATAGGATAGAGGATAGGATAGGATAGAGGATAGGATATAATACAGTATAGGATAGGATTGAGTATAGGATGGGATAGAGGATAGGATAGGGTATTCGATAGGATAGAGGATAGTATAGGATAGAGGGTAGGATAGGATACAGGATAGGATAGGGTAGAGGATAGGATAGGACAGAGTATACGATATGATAGAGGATAGGAAAGAGGATAGGATATAATACAGTATAGGATAGGATTGAGTATAGGATGGGATAGAGGATAGGATAGGGTATTGGATAGGATAGAGGATAGGATAGGATAGAGGATAGGATAGGATAGAGGATAGGATAGGATAGAGGATAGGATAGGATAGAGGATAGGATAGGATAGAGGATAGGATAGGATAGAGGATAGGATAGGATAGAGGATAGGATAGGATAGAGGATAGGATAGGATAGAGGATAGGATAGGATAGAGGATAGGATAGGATGGAGGATATTGTAGGATAGAGGATACAATAGGATATAGGATAGGATAGAGGATAGGATAGGATAGAGGATAGGATAGGATAGAGGAGAGGATAGGATAGAGGATAGGATAGGATAGATGATAGGATATAATATAGTATAGGATAGGATTGAGTATAGGATGGGATAGAGGATAGGATAGGGTATTCGATAGGATAGAGGATAGGATAGGATAGAGGATAGGATAGGATAGAGGATAGGATAGGATAGAGTATAGGATAGGATAGAGGATAGGATAGGGTAGAGGATAGGATAGGATAGAGGATACGATATGATAGAGGATAGGAAAGAGGATAGGATATAATACAGTATAGGATAGGATTGAGTATAGGCTGGGATAGAGGATAGGATAGGATAGAGGATAGGATAGGGTAGAGGATAGGATAGGATAGGATAGAGGATAGGATAGGATAGAGGATAGGATAGGATAGATGATATTATAGGATAGAGGATATTATAGGATAGAGGATAGAATAGGATAGAGGATAGGATAGGGTAGAGGATAGGATAGAGAAAAGTATAGGATAGAGGATAGGACAGGATAGAGGATAGGATAGGGGATTGGATAGGATAGGGGATAGGATAGGGTAGAGGATAGGATAGGATAGAGAATAGGATAGGAAAGAGGATAGGATCGGATAGAGGATAGGATAGGGTATTGGGTAGTATAGAGGAGAGGATAGGATAGAGGATAGGATAGGGTAGAGGATAGGATAGAGAATAGTATTCGATAGAGGATAGGACAGGATAGAGGATAGGATAGGGGACTGGATAGGATAGAGGATAGGATAGAGGATAGTATAGAGGATAGGATAGGATAGGATAGAGGATAGAGGACAGGATAGAGGATTGGATAGGATAGAGGATAGGATAGGACAGGATAGGATAGAGGATAGGATAGGATAGAGGAAAGGATAGGGTAGAGGATAGGATAGGATAGGATAGGATAGAGGATAGGATAATATAGAGGATGCGATATGTTAGAGAATAGGAAAGAGGATTGGATACAATACAGTATAGGATAGGATTGAGTATAGGATGGGATAGAGGATAGGATAGGGGATTGGATAGGAAAGAGGATAGGATAGAATAGAGGATAGGATAGGCAAGAGGACAGGATAGGATAGAGGATAGCATAGGATAGAGGATATTGTAGGATAGAGGATAGGATAGGATAGAGGAAAGGTTAGGATAGAGGATAGGATAGGATAGAGGATAGGATAGGACAGAGGATAGGATAGGATAGAGGTTAGGATAGTATAGAGGATAGGATAGGATAGATGATAGGATAGGATAGAGGATAGGATAGGATAGAGGATAGGATAGGATAGAGGATAGGATAGGATAGAGGATAGGATAGGATAGAGATAATGTAGGATAGAGGATAGGATAGGATAGAGGATAGGATACGATAGAGGACAGGATAGGATAGAGGATAGGGTAGGATAGAGGATTGGATAGGATAGAGGATAGGATAATATAGAGGATGCGATATGTTAGAGAATAGGATAGAGGATAGGATACAATACAGTATAGGATAGGATTGAGTATAGGATGGGATAGAGGATAGGATAGGGGATTGGATAGGAAAGAGGATAGGATAGGATAGAGGATAGGATAGGTAAGAGGACAGGATAGGATAGAGGATAGCATAGGATAGAGGATATTGTAGGATAGAGGATAGGATAGGATAGAGGAAAGGTTAGGATAGAGGATAGGATAGGATAGAGGATAGGATAGGACAGAGGATAGGATAGGATAGAGGTTAGGATAGTATAGAGGATAGGATAGGATAGAGGATAGGATAGGATAGAGGATATGATAGGGTAGAGGGTAGGATAGGATAGAGGATAGGATAGGATAGAGGATAGGATAGGATAGAGAATAGGATAGGATAGAGGATATTATAGGGTAGAGGATAGGATAGGATATAGGATACGATATGATAGAGGATAGGAAAGAGGATAGGATATAATACAGCATTGGATAGGATTGAGTATAGGATGGGATAGAGGATAGGATAGGATAGAGGATATGATAGGATAGAGGATAGGATAGGATAGAGGATAGGATTGGATAGAGGATAGGATAGAATAGAGGATAGGATAGAGGATAGGATAGGATAGAGGATAGGATAGGATAGAGGATAGGATAGGATAGAGGATAGGATAGGATAGAGGATAGGATAGGATAGAGGATAGGATAGGATAGAGGATAGGATAGGATAGGGGACAGGATAGGATAGAGGATATTGTAGGATAGAGGATAGGATAGGATAGAGGATAGGATAGGATAGAGGATAGGATAGGATGGAGGATAGGATAGGATAGAGGATAGGATAGGATAGAGGTTAGGATAGTATAGAGGATAGGATAGGATAGAGGATAGGATAGGATAGGGCATTGGATAGGATAGAGGATAGGATAGGATAGAGGATAGGATAGGATAGAGGATAGGATAGGATAGAGGATAGGATAGGATAGAGGATAGGATAGGATAGAGGATAGGATAGGATAGAGGATAGGATTGGATAGAGGATAGGATAGAATAGAGGATAGGATAGAGGATAGGATAGGATAGAGGATAGGATAGGATAGAGGAGAGGACAGGATAGAGGATAGGATAGGATAGAGGATAGGATAGGATAGAGGATAGGATAGGATAGAGGATAGGATAGGATAGGATAGAGGAGAGGATAGGATAGAGGATAGGATAGGATAGAGGATAGGATAGATTAGAGGATAGGATAGGATAGAGTATAGGAGAGGATAGAGAATAGGATAGGATAGAGGATATTATAGGGTAGAGGATAGGATAGGATAGAGGATATGATACGATAGAGGATAGGAAAGAGGATAGGATATAATACAGTATAGAATAGGATTGAGTATAGGATAGGATAGAGGATAGGATAGGGTATTCGATAGGATAGTGGATAGGATAGGATAGAGGATAGGATAGGATAGAGGTTAGGATAGGATAGAGGATAGGATAGGGTAGAGGATAGGATAGGGTAGAGGATAGGATAGGATAGAGGATACGATATGATAGAGGATAGGAAAGAGGATAGGATATAATACAGTATAGGATAGGATTGAGTATAGGATGGGATAGAGGATAGGATAGGGTATTGGATAGGATAGAGGATAGGATAGGATAGAGGATAGTATAGGATAGAGGATAGGATAGGATAGAGGATAGGATAGGATAGAGGATAGGATAGGATAGAGGATAGGATAGGATAGAGGATAGGATAGGATAGAGGATAGGATAGGATAGAGGATATTGTAGGATAGAGGATATAATAGGATATAGGATAGGATAGGGTAGGATAGAGGATAGGTTAGGATAGAGGATAGGATAATATACAGGATAGGATAGGATAGAGGATAGGATAGGATAGGGGATAGGATAGGATAGAGGATAGGATAGGATAGAGGATAGGATAGAGGATAGGATAGAGGATAGGATAGGATAGAGGATAGGATTGGATAGAGGATAGGATAGGATAGAGGATAGGATAGGATAGAGGATAGGATAGGATAGAGGATAGGATAGGATAGAGGATAGGATAGGATACAGGATAGGATAGGATAGAGGTTAGGATAGTATGGAGGATGGGATAGGATAGAGGATAGGATAGGATAGAGGATAGGATAGGATAGAGGATAGGATAGGATAGAGGATAGGATAGGATAGAGGAGAGGATAGGATAGAGGATAGGATAGGATAGAGGATTGGATAGGATAGAGGATAGGATAGGATAGGATAGAGGGTAGGGTAGAATTTGGATAGGATACAGGATAGGATAGAATAGAGGATAGGATAGGATAGAGAATAGGATAGGATAGAGGATATTATAGGTTAGAGGATAGGATAGGATAGAGGATACGATATGATAGAGGATAGGAAAGAGGATAGGATATAATACAGTATAGGATAGGATTGAGTATAGGATGGGATAGAGGATAGGATAGGGTTTTGGGTAGGATATAGGATAGGTTAGGAAAGAGGATAGGATAGGATAGAGGATATTGTAGGATAGAGGATAGGATAGGATAGAGTATAGGATAGGATAGAGGATAGGATAGGAAAGAGGATAGGACATAATACAGTATAGGATAGGATTGAGTATAGGATGGGATAGAGGATAGGATAGGATAGGATAGGATAGAGGATAGGATAGGATAGAGTATAGGATAGGATAGAGGATAGGATAGGAAAGAGGATAGGATATAATACAGTATAGGATAGGATTGAGTATAGGATGGGATAGAGGATAGGATAGGATAGGATAGGATAGAGGATACGATAGGATAGAGGATAGGATAGGATAGGATAGGATAGAGGATAGGATAGAGGATAGGATAGAGTATAGGATAGGATAGATGATAGGATAGGATAGAGGATAGGATAGGATAGAGGATAGGATAGGATGGAGGATAGGATAGGATAGAGGATAGGATAGGATAGAGGATAGGATAGGATAGAGGATAGGATAGGATAGAGGATAGGATAGGATAGAGGATAGGATAGGATAGAGGATAGGATAGGATAGAGGATAGGATAGGATAGAGGATATGGTACGATAGAGGATAGGATAGGATAGAGGATAGGATAGGATAGAGGATAGGATAGGATAGAGGATAGGATAGGATAGAGGATAGGATAGGATAGAGGATAGGATAGGATAGAGGATAGGATAGGATAGAGGATAGGATAGGATAGAGGAGAGGATAGGATAGAGGATAGGATAGGATAGAGGATAGGATAGGATAGGATAGAGGAGAGGATAGGATAGAGGATAGGATAGGATAGAGGATAGGATAGGATAGAGTAGAGGATAGGATAGAGAATAGGATAGGATAGAGGATATTATAGGGTAGAGGATAGGATAGGATAGAGGATATGATACGATAGAGCATAGGGAAGAGGATAGGATATAATACAGTATAGGATAGGAATGAGTATAGGATGGGATAGAGGAAAGGATAGGATAGGATAGGATAGAGGATACGATAGGATAGAGGATAGGATAGGATGGGATAGAGGATAGGATAGGATAGAGGATAGGATAGGATAGAGGATAGGATAGGAAAGAGGTTAGGACAGGATAGAGGATAGGATAGGATAGAGGATAGGATAGGATAGAGGATAGGATAGGATAGATGATAGGATAGGATAGAGGATAGGATAGGATAGAGGGTAGGATAGGATAGAGGATAGGATAGGATAGGATAGAGGAGAGGATAGGATAGAGGATAGGATAGGATAGAGGATAGGATAGGATAGAGTATAGGATAGGATAGAGGATAGGATAGGATAGAGGATAGGATAGGATAGAGGATAGGATAGGATAGAGGATAGGATAGGATAGGATAGAGGAGAGGATAGGATAGAGGATAGGATAGGATAGAGGATAGGATAGGATAGAGGATAGGATAGCATAGATGATAGGATAGGATAGAGGATATTGTAGGATAGAGGATAGGATAGGATAGAGGATAGGATAGGATAGAGGTTAGGATAGTATGGAGGATGGGATAGGGTAGAGGATAGGATAGGATAGAGGATAGGATAGGATAGAGGGTAGGGTAGAATTTGGATAGGATACAGGATAGGATAGAATAGAGGATAGGATAGGATAGAGAATAGGATAGGATAGAGGATATTATAGGTTAGAGGATAGGATAGGATAGAGGATACGATATGATAGAGGATAGGAAAGAGGATAGGATATAATACAGTATAGGATAGGATTGAGTATAGGATGGGATAGAGGATAGGACAGGGTATTCGATAGGATAGAGGATAGGATAGGATAGAGGATAGGATAGGATAGAGGATAGGATAGGATAGAGTATATGATAGGATAGAGGATAGGATAGGGTAGAGGATAGGATAGGATAGAGGATACGATATGATAGAGGATAGGAAAGAGGATAGGATATAATACAGTATAGGATAGGATTGAGTATAGGCTGGGATAGAGGATAGGATAGGATAGAGGATAGGATAGGATAGAGGATAGGATAGGATAGAGGATAGGATAGGATAGAGGATAGGATAGGATAGAGGATAGGATAGCGGGGAGGATAGGATAGAGGATAGGATAGGATAGAGGATAGGATAGGATAGAGGATAGGATAGTATAGGATAGAGGATAGGATAGGATAGAGGATAGGATAGGATAGAGGATAGGATAGGATAGAGGATAGGATAGGATAGAGGATAGGATAGGATAGAGGATAGGATAGGATAGAGGATAGTGTAGGATAGAGGATAGGATAGGATAGAGGATAGGATAGGATAGAGGTTAGGATAGTATGGAGGATGGGATAGGATAGAGGATAGGATAGGATAGAGGATAGGATAGGATAGAGGATAGGATAGGATAGGATAGGATAGAGGAGAGGATAGGATAGAGGATAGGATAGGATAGAGGATAGGATAGCATAGAGGATAGGATAGGATAGACGATAGGATAGGATAGAGGATAGGATAGGATAGAGTATAGGATAGGATAGAGGATAGGATAGGATAGAGGATAGGATAGGATAGAGGATAGGGTAGGATAGAGGATAGGATAGGATAGAGGGTAGGATAGGATAGAGGATAGGATAGGATAGAGGATACGATAAGATAGAGGATAGGATAGGATAGAGGATAGGATAGGATAGAGGATAGGATAGGGTAGGATAGAGGATAGGACAGGATAGGATAGGATAGAGGATAGGATAGGATAAAGGATAGGATAGGATAGAGGATAGGATAGGATAGAGGATAGGATAGGATAGAGGATATTGTAGGATACAGGATAGGATAGGATAGAGGATAGGATAGGATAGAGGATAGGATAGGATAGAGGATAGGATAGGATAGAGGATAGGATAGGATAGAGGATAGGATAGGATAGAGGATAGGATAGGGTAGGATAGAGGATAGGATAGGATAGGATAGGATAGAGGATAGGATAGGATAGAGGATAGGATAGGATAGAGGATATTGTAGGATAGAGGATAGGATAGGATAGAGGATAGGATAGGATAGAGGAAAGGATAGGATAGAGGATAGGATAGGAGAGAGGATAGGATAGGATAGAGGATAGGATAGGATAGAGATTAGGATAGTATAGAGGATATGATAGGATAGAGGATAGGATAGGATAGAGGATAGGATAGGATAGAGGGTAGGATAGGATAGAGGATAGGATAGGATAGAGGATAGGATAGGATAGAGGATAGGATAGGATAGAGGATATGATACGATAGAGTATAGGATAGGATAGAGGATAGGATAGGATAGAGGGTAGGATAGGATAGAGGATAGGATAGGATAGAGGATAGGATAGGATAGAGGATAGGATAGGATAGAGGAAAGGATAGGATAGAGGATATGATAGGATAGAGGATAGGATAGGATAGAGGATAGGATAGGATAGTGGTTAGGATAGTATAGAGGATAGGATAGGATAGAGGATAGGATAGGATAGAGGGTAGGATAGGATAGAGGATAGGATAGGATAGAGGATAGGATAGGATAGAGGAAAGGATAGGATAGAGGATATGATACGATAGAGTATAGGATAGGATAGAGGATAGGATAGGATAGAGGATAGGATAGGATAGAGGATAGGATAGGATAGAGGATAGGATAGGATAGAGGATAGGATATAATACAGTATAGGATAGGATTGAGTATAGGATGGGATAGAGGATAGGATAGGGTATTCGATAGGATAGAGGATAGTATAGGATAGAGGGTAGGATAGGATAGAGGATAGGATAGGGTAGAGGATAGGATAGGACAGAGTATACGATATGATAGAGGATAGGAAAGAGGATAGGATATAATACAGTATAGGATAGGATTGAGTATAGGATGGGATAGAGGATAGGATAGGGTATTGGATAGGATAGAGGATAGGATAGGATAGAGGATAGGATAGGATAGAGGATAGGATAGGATAGAGGATAGGATAGGATAGAGGATAGGATAGGATAGAGGATAGGATAGGATAGAGGATAGGATAGGATAGAGGATAGGATAGGATAGAGGATAGGATAGGATAGAGGATAGGATAGGATGGAGGATATTGTAGGATAGAGGATACAATAGGATATAGGATAGGATAGAGGATAGGATAAGATAGAGGATAGGATAGGATAGAGGAGAGGATAGGATAGAGGATAGGATAGGATAGATGATAGGATATAATATAGTATAGGATAGGATTGAGTATAGGATGGGATAGAGGATAGGATAGGGTATTCGATAGGATAGAGGATAGGATAGGATAGAGGATAGGATAGGATAGAGGATAGGATAGGATAGAGTATAGGATAGGATAGAGGATAGGATAGGGTAGAGGATAGGATAGGATAGAGGATACGATATGATAGAGGATAGGAAAGAGGATAGGATATAATACAGTATAGGATAGGATTGAGTATAGGCTGGGATAGAGGATAGGATAGGATAGAGGATAGGATAGGATAGGGGATAGGATAGGATAGAGGATAGGATAGGATAGCGGGGAGGATAGGATAGAGGATAGGATAGGATAGAGGATAGGATAGGATAGAGGATAGGATAGTATAGGATAGAGGATAGGATAGGATAGAGGATAGGATAGGATAGAGGATAGGATAGGATAGAGGATAGGATAGGATAGAGGATAGGATAGGATAGAGGATAGGATAGGATAGAGGATAGGATAGGATAGAGGATAGGATAGGATAGAGGATAGGATAGGATAGAGGATAGGATAGGATAGAGGATAGGATAGGATAGAGGATAGGATAGGATAGAGGATAGGATAGGATAGAGGATAGGATAGGATAGAGGATAGGATAGGATAGAGGATAGGATAGGATAGAGGATAGGATAGGATAGAGGATAGGATAGGATAGAGGATAGGATAGGATAGAGGATAGGATAGGATAGAGGATAGGATAGGATAGAGGATAGGATAGGATAGAGGATAGGATAGGATAGAGGATAGGATAGGATAGAGGATAGGATAGGATAGAGGATAGGATAGAGGATAGGATAGGATAGAGGTTAGGATAGGATAGAGGATAGGATAGGATAGGATAGATTTTAGGATAGTATAGAGGATAGGATAGGATAGAGGATAGGATAGGATAGGGCATTGGATAGGATAGAGGATAGGATAGGATAGAGGATAGGATAGGATAGAGCATAGGATTAGATAGAGGATAGGATAGAATAGAGGATAGGATAGAGGATAGGATAGGATAGAGGATAGGATATAATACAGTATAGGATAGGATTGAGTATAGGATGGGATAGAGGATAGGATAGGGTATTCGATAGGATAGAGGATAGGATAGGATAGAGGATAGGATAGGATAGAGGATAGGATAGGATAGAGTATATGATAGGATAGAGGATAGGATAGGGTAGAGGATAGGATAGGATAGAGGATACGATATGATAGAGGATAGGAAAGAGGATAGGATATAATACAGTATAGGATAGGATTGAGTATAGGCTGGGATAGAGGATGGGATAGGGTAGAGGATAGGATAGGATAGAGGATAGGATAGGATAGAGGATAGGATAGGATAGAGGATAGGATAGGATAGAGGATAGGATAGCGGGGAGGATAGGATAGAGGATAGGATAGGATAGAGGATAGGATAGGATAGAGGATAGGATAGTATAGGATAGAGGATAGGATAGGATAGAGGATAGGATAGGATAGAGGATAGGATAGGATAGAGGATAGGATAGGATAGAGGATAGGATAGGATAGAGGATAGGATAGGATAGAGGATAGGATAGGATCGAGGATAGGATAGGATAGAGGAGAGGATAGGATAGAGGATAGGATAGGATAGAGGATTGGATAGGATAGAGGATAGGATAGGATAGGATAGAGGGTAGGGTAGAATTTGGATAGGATACAGGATAGGATAGAATAGAGGATAGGATAGGATAGAGAATAGCATAGGATAGAGGATATTATAGGTTAGAGGATAGGATAGGATAGAGGATACGATATGATAGAGGATAGGAAAGAGGATAGGATATAATACAGTATAGGATAGGATTGAGTATAGGATGGGATAGAGGATAGGATAGGGTTTTGGATAGGATAGAGGATAGGTTAGGATAGAGGATAGGATAGGATAGAGGATATTGTAGGATAGAGGATAGGATAGGATAGAGTATAGGATAGGATAGAGGATAGGATAGGATAGAGGGTAGGATAGGATAGAGGATACGATAGGATAGAGGATAGGATAGGATAGAGGATAGGATAGAGGATAGGATAGGATAGAGTATAGGATAGGATAGAGGATAGGATAGGATAGAGGGTAGGATAGGATAGAGGATAGGATAGGATAGAGGATACGATACGATAGAGGATAGGATAGGATAGAGGATAGGATAGGATAGAGGAGAGGATGGGATAGAGGATAGGATAGGATAGAGGATAGGATAGGATAGGGGATAGGATAGGATAGAGGATAGGATAATATAGCGGGGAGGATAGGATAGAGGATAGGATAGGATAGAGGATATAATAGGATAGAGGATAGGATAGTATAGGATAGAGGATAGGATAGGATAGAGGGTAGGGTAGAATTTGGATAGGATACAGGATAGGATAGAATAGAGGATAGGATAGGATAGAGGATAGGATAGGATGGAGGATACGATATGATAGAGTATAGGAAAGAGGATAGGATATAATACAGTATAGGAAAGGATTGAGTATAGGATGGGATAGAGGATACGATAGGGTATTGGATAGGATAGAGGATAGGGTAGGATAGAGGATAGGATAGGATAGAGGAGAGGATAGGATAGAGGATAGGATAGGATAGAGGATTGGATAGGATAGAGGATAGGATAGGATAGAGGGTAGGATAGGATAGAGGATAGGATAAGATAGAGGATAGGATAGGATAGAGGATAGGATAGGATAGAGGATATTGTAGGATAGAGGATAGGATAGGATAGAGTATAGGATAGGATAGAGGATAGGATAGGATAGAGGGTAGGATAGGATAGAGGATAGGATAAGATAGAGGATAGGATAGGATAGAGGATAGGATAGGATAGAGTATAGGATAGGATAGAGGATAGGATAGGGTAGGATAGAGGATAGAATAGGATAGGATAGAGGATAGGATAGGATAGAGGATAGGATAGGATAGGATAGAGGGTAGGATAGAGGATAGGATAGAGGATAGGATAGGATAGAGGATAGGATAGGATACAGGATAGGATAGGATAGAGGATAGGATACGATAGAGGATAGGATAGGATAGAGGATAGGAGAGGATAGAGGATATTGTAGGATAGAGGATAGGATAGGATAGAGGATAGGATAGGATAGAGGATAGGATAGAATAGTGGATAGGATAGGATAGAGTATAGTATAGGATAGAGGATATTATAGGGTAGAGGATAGGATAGGATAGAGGATACGATATGATAGAGGATAGGAAAGAGGATAGGATATAATACAGTATAGGATAGGATTGAGTATAGGCTGGGATAGAGGATAGGATAGGATAGAGGATATGATAGGATAGAGGATAGGATAGGATAGAGGATAGGATAGGATAGAGGAGAAGATAGGATAGAGGATAGGATAGGATAGAGAATAGGATAGGATAGCGGGGAGGATAGGATAGAGGATAGGATAGGATAGAGGATAGGATAGGATAGAGGATAGGATAGTATAGGATAGAGGATATGATAGGATAGAGGGTAGGGTAGAATTTGGATAGGATACAGGATAGGATAGAATAGAGGATAGGATAGGATAGAGGATAGGATAGGATAGAGGATACGATATGATAGAGGATAGGAAAGAGGATAGGATATAATACAGTATAGGATAGGATTGAGTATAGGATGGGATAGAGGATACGATAGGGTATTGGATAGGATAGAGGATAGGATAGGATAGAGGATAGGATAGGATAGAGGATAGGATAGGATAGAGGATAGGATAGGATAGAGGATAGGATAGGATAGAGGATAGGATAGGATAGAGGATAGGATAGGATAGAGGATAGGATAGTATGGAGGATGGGATAGGATAGAGGATAGGATAGGATAGAGGATAGGATAGGATCGAGGATAGGATAGGATAGAGGAGAGGATAGGATAGAGGATAGGATAGGATAGAGGATTGGATAGGATAGAGGATAGGATAGGATAGGATAGAGGGTAGGGAGAATTTGGATAGGATACAGGATAGGATAGAATAGAGGATAGGATAGGATAGAGAATAGGATAGGATAGAGGATATTATAGGTTAGAGGATAGGATAGGATAGAGGATACGATATGATAGAGGATAGGAAAGAGGATAGGATATAATACAGTATAGGATAGGATTGAGTATAGGATGGGATAGAGGATAGGATAGGGTTTTGGATAGGATAGAGGATAGGTTAGGATAGAGGATAGGATAGGATAGAGGATATTGTAGGATAGAGGATAGGATAGGATAGAGTATAGGATAGGATAGAGGATAGGATAGGATAGAGGGTAGGATAGGATAGAGGATAGGATAAGATAGAGGATAGGATAGGATAGAGGATAGGATAGGATAGAGTATAGGATAGGATAGAGGATAGGATAGGATAGAGGGTAGGATAGGATAGAGGATAGGATAGGATAGAGGATACGATACGATAGAGGATACGATAGGATAGAGGATAGGATAGGATAGAGGATAGGATAGGGTAGGATAGAGGATAGGATAGGATAGGATAGAGGATAGGATAGGATAGAGGATAGGATAGGATAGGATAGAGGGTAGGATAGAGGATAGGATAGAGGATAGGATAGGATAGAGGATAGGATAGGATACAGGATAGGATAGGATAGAGGATAGGATACGATAGAGGATAGGATAGGATAGAGGATAGGAGAGGATAGAGGATATTGTAGGATAGAGGATAGGATAGGATAGAGGATAGGATAGGATAGAGGATAGGATAGAATAGTGGATAGGATAGGATAGAGTATAGTATAGGATAGAGGATATTATAGGGTAGAGGATAGGATAGGATAGAGGATACGATATGATAGAGGATAGGAAAGAGGATAGGATATAATACAGTATAGGATAGGATTGAGTATAGGCTGGGATAGAGGATAGGATAGGATAGAGGATATGATAGGATAGAGGATAGGATAGGATAGAGGATAGGATAGGATAGAGGAGAAGATAGGATAGAGGATAGGATAGGATAGAGAATAGGATAGGATAGCGGGGAGGATAGGATAGAGGATAGGATAGGATAGAGGATAGGATAGGATAGAGGATAGGATAGTATAGGATAGAGGATATGATAGGATAGAGGGTAGGGTAGAATTTGGATAGGATACAGGATAGGATAGAATAGAGGATAGGATAGGATAGAGGATAGGATAGGATAGAGGATACGATATGATAGAGGATAGGAAAGAGGATAGGATATAATACAGTATAGGATAGGATTGAGTATAGGATGGGATAGAGGATACGATAGGGTATTGGATAGGATAGAGGATAGGATAGGATAGAGGATAGGATAGGATAGAGGATAGGATAGGATAGAGGATAGGATAGGATAGAGGATAGGATAGGATAGAGGATAGGATAGGATAGAGGATAGGATAGGATAGAGGATAGGATATGATAGAGGATAGGATAGGATAGAGGATAGGATAGGATAGAGGATAGGATAGGATAGAGGATAGGATAGGATAGAGGATAGGATAGGATAGAGGACAGGATAGGATAGAGGATATTGTAGGATAGAGGATAGGATAGGATAGAGGATAGCGTAGGATGGAGGATAGGATAGGATAGAGGATAGGATAGGATAGAGGATAGGATAGGATAGAGGATAGGATAGGATAGAGGATAGGATAGGATAGAGGATAGGATAGGATAGAGGATAGGATAGGATAGAGGATAGGATAGGATAGAGGATAGGATAGGATAGAGGATAGGATAGGATAGAGGATAGGATAGGATAGAGGATAGGATAGGATAGAGGATAGGATAGGATAGAGGATATTGTAGGATAGAGGATAGGATAGGATAGAGAATAGGATAGGATAGAGGATATTATAAGGTAGAGGATAGGATAGGATAGAGGATATGATACGATAGAGGATAGGAAAGAGGATAGGATATAATACAGTATAGGATAGGATTGAGTATAGGATGGGATAGAGGATAGGATAGGGTATTCGATAGGATAGAGGATAGTATAGGATAGAGGATAGGATAGGATAGAGGATAGGATAGGGTAGAGGATAGGATAGGACAGAGTATACGATATGATAGAGGATAGGAAAGAGGATAGGATATAATACAGTATAGGATAGGATTGAGTATAGGATGGGATAGAGGATAGGATAGGGTATTGGATAGGATAGAGGATATTATAGGATAGAGGATAGGATAGGATAGAGGATAGGATAGCATAGAGGATAGGATAGGATAGAGGATAGCATAGGATAGAGGATAGGATAGGATAGAGGATAGCATAGGATAGAGGATAGGATAGGATAGAGGATAGGATAGGCTAGAGGATAGGATAGGATAGGATAGAGAATAGGATAGAGGATAGGATAGATGATAGGATAGGATAGAGGATAGGATAGGATAGAGGATAGGATAGGATAGAGGATAGGATAGGATAGAGGATAGGATAGGATGGAGGATACGATATGATAGAGGATAGGAAAGAGGATAGGATATAATACAGTATAGGATAGGATTGAGTATAGGATGGGATAGAGGATACGATAGGGTATTGGATAGGATAGAGGATAGGGTAGGATAGAGGATAGGATAGGATAGAGGATAGGATAGGATAGAGGATAGGATAGGCTAGAGGATAGGATAGGATAGGATAGAGAATAGGATAGAGGATAGGATAGATGATAGGATAGGATAGAGGATAGGATAGGATAGAGGATAGGATAGGATAGAGGATAGGATAGGATAGAGGATAGGATAGGATAGAGGATAGGATAGGATAGGGGATAGGATAGGATAGAGGATAGGATAGGATAGCGGGGAGGATAGGATAGATGATAGGATAGGATAGAGGATAGGATAGGATAGACGATAGGATAGTATAGGATAGAGGATAGGATAGGATAGAGGATAGGATAGGATAGAGGATAGGATAGGATAGAGGATATTGTAGGATAGAGGATAGGATAGGATAGAGGATAGGATAGGATAGAGGTTAGGATAGTATGGAGGATGGGATAGGATAGAGGATAGGATAGGATAGAGGATAGGATAGGATCGAGGATAGGATAGGATAGAGGAGAGGATAGGATAGAGGATAGGATAGGATAGAGGATTGGATAGGATAGAGGATAGGATAGGATAGGATAGAGGGTAGGGAGAATTTGGATAGGATACAGGATAGGATAGAATAGAGGATAGGATAGGATAGAGAATAGGATAGGATAGAGGATATTATAGGTTAGAGGATAGGATAGGATAGAGGATACGATATGATAGAGGATAGGAAAGAGGATAGGATATAATACAGTATAGGATAGGATTGAGTATAGGATGGGATAGAGGATAGGATAGGGTTTTGGATAGGATAGAGGATAGGTTAGGATAGAGGATAGGATAGGATAGAGGATATTGTAGGATAGAGGATAGGATAGGATAGAGTATAGGATAGGATAGAGGATAGGATAGGATAGAGGGTAGGATAGGATAGAGGATAGGATAAGATAGAGGATAGGATAGGATAGAGGATAGGATAGGATAGAGTATAGGATAGGATAGAGGATAGGATAGGATAGAGGGTAGGATAGGATAGAGGATAGGATAGGATAGAGGATACGATACGATAGAGGATACGATAGGATAGAGGATAGGATAGGATAGAGGATAGGATAGGGTAGGATAGAGGATAGGATAGGATAGGATAGAGGATAGGATAGGATAGAGGATAGGATAGGATAGGATAGAGGGTAGGATAGAGGATAGGATAGAGGATAGGATAGGATAGAGGATAGGATAGGATACAGGATAGGATAGGATAGAGGATAGGATACGATAGAGGATAGGATAGGATAGAGGATAGGAGAGGATAGAGGATATTGTAGGATAGAGGATAGGATAGGATAGAGGATAGGATAGGATAGAGGATAGGATAGAATAGTGGATAGGATAGGATAGAGTATAGTATAGGATAGAGGATATTATAGGGTAGAGGATAGGATAGGATAGAGGATACGATATGATAGAGGATAGGAAAGAGGATAGGATATAATACAGTATAGGATAGGATTGAGTATAGGCTGGGATAGAGGATAGGATAGGATAGAGGATATGATAGGATAGAGGATAGGATAGGATAGAGGATAGGATAGGATAGAGGAGAAGATAGGATAGAGGATAGGATAGGATAGAGAATAGGATAGGATAGCGGGGAGGATAGGATAGAGGATAGGATAGGATAGAGGATAGGATAGTATTGGATAGAGGATATGATAGGATAGAGGGTAGGGTAGAATTTGGATAGGATACAGGATAGGATAGAATAGAGGATAGGATAGGATAGAGGATAGGATAGGATAGAGGATACGATATGATAGAGGATAGGAAAGAGGATAGGATATAATACAGTATAGGATAGGATTGAGTATAGGATGGGATAGAGGATACGATAGGGTATTGGATAGGATAGAGGATAGGATAGGATAGAGGATAGGATAGGATAGAGGATAGGATAGGATAGAGGATAGGATAGGATAGAGGATAGGATAGGATAGAGGATAGGATAGGATAGAGGATAGGATAGGATAGAGGATAGGATAGGATAGAGGATAGGATAGGATAGAGGATAGGATATGATAGAGGATAGGATAGGATAGAGGATAGGATAGGATAGAGGATAGGATAGGATAGAGGATAGGATAGGATAGAGGATAGGATAGGATAGAGGACAGGATAGGATAGAGGATATTGTAGGATAGAGGATAGGATAGGATAGAGGATAGCGTAGGATGGAGGATAGGATAGGATAGAGGATAGGATAGGATAGAGGATAGGATAGGATAGAGGATAGGATAGGATAGAGGATAGGATAGGATAGAGGATAGGATAGGATAGAGGATAGGATAGGATAGAGGATAGGATAGGATAGAGGATAGGATAGGATAGAGGATAGGATAGGATAGAGGATAGGATAGGATAGAGGATAGGATAGGATAGAGGATAGGATAGGATAGAGGATAGGATAGGATAGAGGATAGGATAGGATAGAGGATATTGTAGGATAGAGGATAGGATAGGATAGAGAATAGGATAGGATAGAGGATATTATAAGGTAGAGGATAGGATAGGATAGAGGATATGATACGATAGAGGATAGGAAAGAGGATAGGATATAATACAGTATAGGATAGGATTGAGTATAGGATGGGATAGAGGATAGGATAGGGTATTCGATAGGATAGAGGATAGTATAGGATAGAGGATAGGATAGGATAGAGGATAGGATAGGGTAGAGGATAGGATAGGACAGAGTATACGATATGATAGAGGATAGGAAAGAGGATAGGATATAATACAGTATAGGATAGGATTGAGTATAGGATGGGATAGAGGATAGGATAGGGTATTGGATAGGATAGAGGATATTATAGGATAGAGGATAGGATAGGATAGAGGATAGGATAGCATAGAGGATAGGATAGGATAGAGGATAGCATAGGATAGAGGATAGGATAGGATAGAGGATAGCATAGGATAGAGGATAGGATAGGATAGAGGATAGGATAGGATAGAGGATAGGAAAGAGGATAGGATATAATACAGTATAGGATAGGATTGAGTATAGGATGGGATAGAGGATAGGATAGGGTTTTGGATAGGATAGAGGATAGGTTAGGATAGAGGATAGGATAGGATAGAGGATATTGTAGGATAAAGGATAGGATAGGATAGAGTATAGGATAGGATAGAGGATAGGATAGGATAGAGGGTAGGATAGGATAGAGGATAGGATAAGATAGAGGATAGGATAGGATAGAGGATAGGATAGGATAGAGTATAGGATAGGATAGAGGATAGGATAGGATAGAGGGTAGGATAGGATAGAGGATAGGATAGGATAGAGGATACGATACGATAGAGGATACGATAGGATAGAGGATAGGATAGGATAGAGGATAGGATAGGGTAGGATAGAGGATAGGATAGGATAGGATAGAGGATAGGATAGGATAGAGGATAGGATAGGATAGGATAGAGGGTAGGATAGAGGATAGGATAGAGGATAGGATAGGATAGAGGATAGGATAGGATACAGGATAGGATAGGATAGAGGATAGGATACGATAGAGGATAGGATAGGATAGAGGATAGGAGAGGATAGAGGATATTGTAGGATAGAGGATAGGATAGGATAGAGGATAGGATAGGATAGAGGATAGGATAGAATAGTGGATAGGATAGGATAGAGTATAGTATAGGATAGAGGATATTATAGGGTAGAGGATAGGATAGGATAGAGGATACGATATGATAGAGGATAGGAAAGAGGATAGGATATAATACAGTATAGGATAGGATTGAGTATAGGCTGGGATAGAGGATAGGATAGGATAGAGGATATGATAGGATAGAGGATAGGATAGGATAGAGGATAGGATAGGATAGAGGAGAAGATAGGATAGAGGATAGGATAGGATAGAGAATAGGATAGGATAGCGGGGAGGATAGGATAGAGGATAGGATAGGATAGAGGATAGGATAGGATAGAGGATAGGATAGTATAGGATAGAGGATATGATAGGATAGAGGGTAGGGTAGAATTTGGATAGGATACAGGATAGGATAGAATAGAGGATAGGATAGGATAGAGGATAGGATAGGATAGAGGATACGATATGATAGAGGATAGGAAAGAGGATAGGATATAATACAGTATAGGATAGGATTGAGTATAGGATGGGATAGAGGATACGATAGGGTATTGGATAGGATAGAGGATAGGATAGGATAGAGGATAGGATAGGATAGAGGATAGGATAGGATAGAGGATAGGATAGGATAGAGGATAGGATAGGATAGAGGATAGGATAGGATAGAGGATAGGATAGGATAGAGGATAGGATATGATAGAGGATAGGATAGGATAGAGGATAGGATAGGATAGAGGATAGGATAGGATAGAGGATAGGATAGGATAGAGGATAGGATAGGATAGAGGACAGGATAGGATAGAGGATATTGTAGGATAGAGGATAGGATAGGATAGAGGATAGCGTAGGATGGAGGATAGGATAGGATAGAGGATAGGATAGGATAGAGGATAGGATAGGATAGAGGATAGGATAGGATAGAGGATAGGATAGGATAGAGGATAGGATAGGATAGAGGATAGGATAGGATAGAGGATAGGATAGGATAGAGGATATTGTAGGATAGAGGATAGGATAGGATAGAGAATAGGATAGGATAGAGGATATTATAAGGTAGAGGATAGGATAGGATAGAGGATATGATACGATAGAGGATAGGAAAGAGGATAGGATATAATACAGTATAGGATAGGATTGAGTATAGGATGGGATAGAGGATAGGATAGGGTATTCGATAGGATAGAGGATAGTATAGGATAGAGGATAGGATAGGATAGAGGATAGGATAGGGTAGAGGATAGGATAGGACAGAGTATACGATATGATAGAGGATAGGAAAGAGGATAGGATATAATACAGTATAGGATAGGATTGAGTATAGGCTGGGATAGAGGATAGGATAGGATAGAGGATAGGATAGGATAGAGGATAGGATAGGATAGAGGATAGGATAGGATAGAGGATAGCATAGGATAGAGGATAGGATAGGATAGAGGATAGGATAGGATAGAGGATAGGATAGGATAGAGGATAGGATAGGATAGAGGATAGGATAGGATGGAGGATATTGTAGGATAGAGGATACAATAGGATATAGGATAGGATAAGGGATAGGATAGGATAGAGGATAGGATAGGATAGAGGATAGGATATGATAGAGTATAGGATAGGATAGAGGATAGGATAGGATAGAGGGTAGGATAGGATAGAGGATAGGATAGGATAGAGGATACGATACGATAGAGGATACGATAGGATAGAGGATAGGATAGGATAGAGGATAGGATAGGGTAGGATAGAGGATAGGATAGGATAGGATAGAGGATAGGATAGGATAGAGGAGAAGATAGGATAGAGGATAGGATAGGATAGAGAATAGGATAGGATAGAGGATATTGTAGGATAGAGGATAGGATAGGATAGAGGATAGCGTAGGATGGAGGATAGGATAGGATAGAGGATAGGATAGGATAGAGGATATTGTAGGATAGAGGATAGGATAGGATAGAGGATAGGATAGGATAGAGGATAGGATAGGATAGAGGATAGGATATGATAGAGGATAGGATAGGATAGAGGATAGGATAGGATAGAGGATAGGATAGGATAGAGGATAGGATAGGATAGAGGATAGGATAGGATAGAGGACAGGATAGGATAGAGGATATTGTAGGATAGAGGATAGGATAGGATAGAGGATAGCGTAGGATGGAGGATAGGATAGGATAGAGGATAGGATAGGATAGAGGATAGGATAGGATAGAGGATAGGATAGGATAGAGGATAGGATAGGATAGAGGATAGGATAGGATAGAGGATAGGATAGGATAGAGGATAGGATAGGATAGAGGATAGGATAGGATAGAGGATAGGATAGGATAGAGGATAGGATAGGATAGAGGATAGGATAGGATAGAGGATATTGTAGGATAGAGGATAGGATAGGATAGAGAATAGGATAGGATAGAGGATATTATAAGGTAGAGGATAGGATAGGATAGAGGATATGATACGATAGAGGATAGGAAAGAGGATAGGATATAATACAGTATAGGATAGGATTGAGTATAGGATGGGATAGAGGATAGGATAGGGTATTCGATAGGATAGAGGATAGTATAGGATAGAGGGTAGGATAGGATAGAGGATAGGATAGGGTAGAGGATAGGATAGGACAGAGTATACGATATGATAGAGGATAGGAAAGAGGATAGGATAGGATAGAGGATAGGATACGATAGAGGATAGGATAGGATAGAGGATAGGAGAGGATAGAGGATATTGTAGGATAGAGGATAGGATAGGATAGAGGATAGGATAGGATAGAGGATAGGATAGAATAGTGGATAGGATAGGATAGAGTACAGTATAGGATAGAGGATATTATAGGGTAGAGGATAGGATAGGATAGAGGATACGATATGATAGAGGATAGGAAAGAGGATAGGATATAATACAGTATAGGATAGGATTGAGTATAGGCTGGGATAGAGGATAGGATAGGATAGAGGATAGGATAGGATAGAGGATAGGATAGGATAGAGGATAGGATAGGATAGAGGAGAAGATAGGATAGAGGATAGGATAGGATAGAGGATAGGATAGGATAGAGGATAGGATAGTATAGGATAGAGGATAGGATAGGATAGAGGGTAGGGTAGAATTTGGATAGGATACAGGATAGGATAGAATAGAGGATAGGATAGGATAGAGGATAGGATAGGATAGAGGATACGATATGATAGAGGATAGGAAAGAGGATAGGATATAATACAGTATAGGATAGGATTGAGTATAGGATGGGATAGAGGATACGATAGGGTATTGGATAGGATAGAGGATAGGATAGGATAGAGGATAGGATAGGATAGAGGATAGGATAGGATAGAGGATAGGATAGGATAGAGGATAGGATAGGATAGAGGATAGGATAGGATAGAGGATAGGATAGGATAGAGGATAGGATATGATAGAGGATAGGATAGGATAGAGGATAGGATAGGATAGAGGATAGGATAGGATAGAGGATAGGATAGGATAGAGGATAGGATAGGATAGAGGACAGGATAGGATAGAGGATATTGTAGGATAGAGGATAGGATAGGATAGAGGATAGGATAGGATAGAGGATAGGATAGGATAGAGGATAGGATAGGATAGAGGATAGGATAGGATAGAGGATAGGATAGGATAGATGATAGGATAGGCTAGAGGATAGGATAGGATAGAGGATAGGATAGGATAGAGGATAGGATAGGATAGAGGATAGGATAGGATAGATTTTAGGATAGTATAGAGGATAGGATAGGATACAGGATAGGATAGTATAGAGGATAGGATAGGAGAGAGGATAGGATAGGATAGGGCATTGGATAGGATAGAGGATAGGATAGGATAGAGGATAGGATAGGATAGAGGATAGGATAGGATAGAGGATAGGATAGGATAGAGGATAGGATAGGATAGAGGATAGGATAGGATAGAGGATATTGTAGGATAGAGGATAGGATAGGATAGAGAATAGGATAGGATAGAGGATATTATAAGGTAGAGGATAGGATAAGATAGAGGATATGATACGATAGAGGATAGGAAAGAGGATAGGATATAATACAGTATAGGATAGGATTGAGTATAGGATGGGATAGAGGATAGGATAGGGTATTCGATAGGATAGAGGATAGTATAGGATAGAGGGTAGGATAGGATAGAGGATAGGATAGGGTAGAGGATAGGATAGGACAGAGTATACGATATGATAGAGGATAGGAAAGAGGATAGGATATAATACAGTATAGGATAGGATTGAGTATAGGATGGGATAGAGGATAGGATAGGGTATTGGATAGGATAGAGGATATTATAGGATAGAGGATAGGATAGGATAGAGGATAGGATAGGATAGAGGATAGGATAGGATAGACGATAGGATAGGATAGAGGATAGGATAGGATAGAGGATAGGATAGGATAGAGGATAGGATAGGATAGAGGATAGGATAGGATAGAGGATAGGATAGGATAGAGGATAGGATAGGATGGAGGATATTGTAGGATAGAGGATACAATAGGATATAGGATAGGATAAGGGATAGGATAGGATAGAGGATAGGATAGGATAGAGGAGAGGATAGGATAGAGGATAGGATAGGATAGATGATAGGATATAATACAGTATAGGATAGGATTGAGTATAGGATGGGATAGAGGATAGGATAGGGTATTCGATAGGATAGAGGATAGGATAGGATAGAGGATAGGATAGGATAGAGGATAGGATAGGATAGAGTATATGATAGGATAGAGGATAGGATAGGGTAGAGGATAGGATAGGATAGAGGATACGATATGATAGAGGATAGGAAAGAGGATAGGATATAATACAGTATAGGATAGGATTGAGTATAGGCTGGGATAGAGGATAGGATAGGATAGAGGATAGGATAGAATAGAGGATAGGATAGGATAGAGGATAGGATAGTATAGGATAGAGGATAGGATAGGATAGAGGGTAGGGTAGAATTTGGATAGGATACAGGATAGGATAGAATAGAGGATAGGATAGGATAAAGGATAGGATAGGATAGAGGATACGATATGATAGAGGATAGGAAAGAGGATAGGATATAATACAGTATAGGATAGGATTGAGTATAGGATGGGATAGAGGATACGATAGGGTATTGGATAGGATAGAGGATAGGATAGGATAGAGGATAGGATAGGATAGAGGATAGGATAGGATAGAGGATAGGATAGGCTAGAGGATAGGATAGGATAGGATAGAGGATAGGATAGAGGATAGGATAGAGGATAGGATAGGATAGAGGATAGGATAGGATAGAGGATAGGATAGGATAGAGGATAGGATAGGATAGAGGATAGGATAGGATAGAGGATAGGATAGGATAGAGGATAGGATAGGATAGAGGATAGGATAGGATAGAGGATAGGATAGGATAGAGGATAGGATAGGATAGGGGATAGGATAGGATAGAGGATAGGATAGGATAGCGGGGAGGATAGGATAGAGGATAGGATAGGATAGAGGATAGGATAGGATAGAGGATAGGATAGTATAGGATAGAGGATAGGATAGGATAGAGGATAGGATAGGATAGAGGATAGGATAGGATAGAGGATAGGATAGGATAGAGGATAGGATAGGATAGAGGATAGGATAGGATAGGATAGATGATAGGATAGAGGATAGGATAGAGGATAGGATAGGATAGAGGATAGGATAGGATAGAGGATAGGATAGGATAGAGGATAGGATAGGATAGAGGATAGGATAGGATAGAGGATAGGATATGATAGATGATAGGATATAATACAGTATAGGATAGGATTGAGTATAGGATGGGATAGAGGATAGGATAGGGTATTCGATAGGATAGAGGATAGGATAGGATAGAGGATAGGATAGGATAGAGGATAGGATAGGATAGAGTATATGATAGGATAGAGGATAGGATAGGGTAGAGGATAGGATAGGATAGAGGATACGATATGATAGAGGATAGGAAAGAGGATAGGATATAATACAGTATAGGATAGGATTGAGTATAGGCTGGGATAGAGGATAGGATAGGATAGAGGATAGGATAGAATAGAGGATAGGATAGGATAGAGGATAGGATAGTATAGGATAGAGGATAGGATAGGATAGAGGGTAGGGTAGAATTTGGATAGGATACAGGATAGGATAGAATAGAGGATAGGATAGGATAAAGGATAGGATAGGATAGAGGATACGATATGATAGAGGATAGGAAAGAGGATAGGATATAATACAGTATAGGATAGGATTGAGTATAGGATGGGATAGAGGATACGATAGGGTATTGGATAGGATAGAGGATAGGATAGGATAGAGGATAGGATAGGATAGAGGATAGGATAGGATAGAGGATAGGATAGGCTAGAGGATAGGATAGGATAGGATAGAGGATAGGATAGAGGATAGGATAGAGGATAGGATAGGATAGAGGATAGGATAGGATAGAGGATAGGATAGGATAGAGGATAGGATAGGATAGAGGATAGGATAGGATAGAGGATAGGATAGGATAGAGGATAGGATAGGATAGAGGATAGGATAGGATAGAGGATAGGATAGGATAGAGGATAGGATAGGATAGGGGATAGGATAGGATAGAGGATAGGATAGGATAGCGGGGAGGATAGGATAGAGGATAGGATAGGATAGAGGATAGGATAGGATAGAGGATAGGATAGTATAGGATAGAGGATAGGATAGGATAGAGGATAGGATAGGATAGAGGATAGGATAGGATAGAGGATAGGATAGGATAGAGGATAGGATAGGATAGAGGATAGGATAGGATAGAGGATAGGATAGGATAGAGGATAGGATAGGATAGAGGATAGGATAGGATAGAGGATAGGATAGGATAGGATAGATGATAGGATAGAGGATAGGATAGAGGATAGGATAGGATAGAGGATAGGATAGGATAGAGGATAGGATAGGATAGATGATAGGATAGGATAGAGGATAGGATAGGATAGAGGATAGGATATGATAGAGGATAGGATAGGATAGAGGATAGGATAGGATAGAGGATAGGATAGGATTGAGGATAGGATAGGATAGAGGATAGGATAGGATAGAGGATAGGATAGGATAGAGGATAGGATAGGATAGAGGATAGGATAGGATAGAGGATAGGATAGGATAGAGGATAGGATAGGATAGAGGATAGGATAGGATAGAGGATAGGATAGGATAGAGGATAGGATAGGATAGAGGATAGGATAGGATAGAGGATATTTTAGGATAGAGGATAGGATAGGATAGAGGATAGGATAGGATAGGGCATTGGATAGGATAGAGGATAGGATAGGATAGAGGATAGGATAGGATAGAGCATAGGATTAGATAGAGGATAGGATAGAATAGAGGATAGGATAGAGGATAGGATAGGATAGAGGATAGGATATAATACAGTATAGGATAGGATTGAGTATAGGATGGGATAGAGGATAGGATAGGGTATTCGATAGGATAGAGGATAGGATAGGATAGAGGATAGGATAGGATAGAGTATATGATAGGATAGAGGATAGGATAGGGTAGAGGATAGGATAGGATAGAGGATAGGAAAGAGGATAGGATATAATACAGTATAGGATAGGATTGAGTATAGGCTGGGATAGAGGATAGGATAGGATAGGGCATTGGATAGGATAGAGGATAGGATAGGATAGAGGATAGGATAGGATAGAGCATAGGATTAGATAGAGGATAGGATAGGATAGAGGATAGGATAGTATAGGATAGAGGATAGGATAGGATAGAGGGTAGGGTAGAATTTGGATAGGATACAGGATAGGATAGAATAGAGGATAGGATAGGATAAAGGATAGTATAGGATAGAGGATACGATATGATAGAGCATAGGAAAGAGGATAGGATATAATACAGTATAGGATAGGATTGAGTATAGGATGGGATAGAGGATACGATAGGGTATTGGATAGGATAGAGGATAGGATAGGATAGAGGATAGGATAGGATAGAGGATAGGATAGGATAGAGGATAGGATAGGATAGAGGATAGGATAGGATAGAGGATAGGATAGGATAGAGGATAGGATAGGATAGAGGATAGGATAGGATAGAGGATAGGATAGGATAGAGGATAGGATAGGATAGAGGATAGGATAGGATAGAGGATAGGATAGGATAGAGGATAGGATAGGATAGAGGATAGGATAGGATAGAGGATAGGATAGGATAGAGGATAGGATAGGATAGAGGATAGGATAGGATAGAGGATAGGATAGGATAGAGGATAGGATAGGATAGAGGATAGGATAGGATAGAGGATAGGATAGGATAGAGGATAGGATAGGATAGAGGATAGGATAGGATAGAGGATAGGATAGGATAGAGGATAGGATAGGATAGAGGATAGGATAGGATAGAGGATATTTTAGGATAGAGGATAGGATAGGACAGAGGATAGGATAGGATAGAGGATAGGATAGGATAGAGGATAGGATAGGATAGAGGATAGGATAGGATAGATTTTAGGATAGTATAGAGGATAGGATAGGATAGAGGATAGGATAGGATAGTGCATTGGATAGGATAGAGGATAGGATAGGATAGAGCATAGGATTAGATAGAGGATAGGATAGAATAGAGGATAGGATAGAGGATAGGATAGGATAGAGGATAGGATATAATACAGTATAGGATAGGATTGAGTATAGGATGGGATAGAGGATAGGATAGGGTATTCGATAGGATAGAGGATAGGATAGGATAGAGGATAGGATAGGATAGAGGATAGGATAGGATAGAGTATATGATAGGATAGAGGATAGGATAGGGTAGAGGATAGGATAGGATAGAGGATACGATATGATAGAGGATAGGAAAGAGGATAGGATATAATACAGTATAGGATAGGATTGAGTATAGGCTGGGATAGAGGATAGGATAGGATAGGGCATTGGATAGGATAGAGGATAGGATAGGATAGAGGATAGGATAGGATAGAGCATAGGATTAGATAGAGGATAGGATAGGATAGAGGATAGGATAGTATAGGATAGAGGATAGGATAGGATAGAGGGTAGGGTAGAATTTGGATAGGATACAGGATAGGATAGAATAAAGGATAGGATAGGATAAAGGATAGTATAGGATAGAGGATACGATATGATAGAGGATAGGAAAGAGGATAGGATATAATACAGTATAGGATAGGATTGAGTATAGGATGGGATAGAGGATACGATAGGGTATTGGATAGGATAGAGGATAGGATAGGATAGAGGATAGGATAGGATAGAGGATAGGATAGGATAGAGGATAGGATAGGATAGAGGATAGGATAGGATAGAGGATAGGATAGGATAGAGGATAGGATAGGATAGAGGATAGGATAGGATAGAGGATAGGATAGGATAGAGGATAGGATAGGATAGAGGATAGGATAGGATAGAGGATAGGATAGGATAGAGGATAGGATAGGATAGAGGATAGGATAGGATAGAGGATAGGATAGGATAGAGGATAGGATAGGATAGAGGATAGGATAGGATAGAGGATAGGATAGGATAGAGGATAGGATAGGATAGAGGATAGGATAGGATAGAGGATAGGATAGGATAGAGGATAGGATAGGATAGAGGATAGGATAGGATAGAGGATAGGATAGGATAGAGGATAGGATAGGATAGAGGATATTTTAGGATAGGGGATAGGATAGGATAGAGGATAGAATAGGATAGAGGATAGGATAGGATAGAGGATAGGATAGGATAGAGGATAGGATAGGATAGATTTTAGGATCGTATAGAGGATAGGATAGGATAGAGGATAGGATAGGATAGGGCATTGGATAGGATAGAGGATAGGATAGGATAGAGCATAGGATTAGATAGAGGATAGGATAGAATAGAGGATAGGATAGAGGATAGGATAGGATAGAGGATAGGATATAATACAGTATAGGATAGGATTGAGTATAGGATGGGATAGAGGATAGGATAGGGTATTCGATAGGATAGAGGATAGGATAGGATAGAAGATAGGATAGGATAGAGGATAGGATAGGATAGAGTATATGATAGGATAGAGGATAGGATAGGGTAGAGGATAGGATAGGATAGAGGATACGATATGATAGAGGATAGGAAAGAGGATAGGATATAATACAGTATAGGATAGGATTGAGTATAGGCTGGGATAGAGGATAGGATAGGATAGGGCATTGGATAGGATAGAGGATAGGATGGGATAGAGGATAGGATAGGATAGAGCATAGGATTAGATAGAGGATAGGATAGGATAGAGGATAGGATAGTATAGGATAGAGGATAGGATAGGATAGAGGGTAGGGTAGAATTTGGATAGGATACAGGATAGGATAGAATAGAGGATAGGATAGGATAAAGGATAGGATAGGATAGAGGATACGATATGATAGAGGATAGGAAAGAGGATAGGATATAATACAGTATAGGATAGGATTGAGTATAGGATGGGATAGAGGATACGATAGGGTATTGGATAGGATAGAGGATAGGATAGGATAGAGGATAGGATAGGATAGAGGATAGGATAGGATAGAGGATAGGATAGGATAGAGGATAGGATAGGCTAGAGGATAGGATAGGATAGGATAGAGGATAGGATAGAGGATAGGATAGAGGATAGGATAGAGGATAGGATAGGATAGAGGATAGGATAGGATAGAGGATAGGATAGGATAGAGGATAGGATAGGATAGAGGATAGGATAGGATAGAGGATAGGATAGGATAGAGGATAGGATAGGATAGAGGATAGGATAGGATAGAGGATAGGATAGGATAGAGGATAGGATAGGATAGGGGATAGGATAGGATAGATTTTAGGATAGTATAGAGGATAGGATAGGATAGAGGATAGGATAGGATAGGGCATTGGATAGGATAGAGGATAGGATAGAGGATAGGATAGGATAGAGCATAGGATTAGATAGAGGATAGGATAGAATAGAGGATAGGATAGAGGATAGGATAGGATAGAGGATAGGATAGGATAGAGGATAGGATATAATACAGTATAGGATAGGATTGAGTATAGGATGGGATAGAGGATAGGATAGGGTATTCGATAGGATAGAGGATAGGATAGGATAGGATAGGGGAGAGGATAGGATAGAGGATAGGATAGGATAGAGGATAGGATAGGATAGAGAATAGGATAGGATAGAGGATATTATAGGGTAGAGGATATTATAGGATAGAGGATAGGATAGGATAGAGGAGAGGATAGGATAGAGGATAGGATAGGATAGAGGATTGGATAGGATAGAGGATAGGATAGGATAGGATAGAGGGTAGGGTAGAATTTGGATAGGAAACAGGATAGGATAGAATAGAGGATAGGATAGGATAGAGAATAGGATAGGATACAGGATATTATAGGTTAGAGGATAGGATAGGGCATTGGATAGGATAGAGGATAGGATAGGATAGAGGATAGGATAGGATAGAGCATAGGATTAGATAGAGGATAGGATAGAATAGAGGATAGGATAGAGGATAGGATAGGATAGAGGATAGGATAGGATAGAGGATAGGATAGGATAGAGGATAGGATAGGATAGAGGATAGGATAGGATAGAGGAGAGGATAGGATAGAGGATAGGATAGGATAGAGGATAGGATAGGATAGAGGATAGGATAGGATAGAGGATAGGATAGGATAGGATAGAGGAGAGGATAGGATAGAGGATAGGATAGGATAGAGGATAGGATAGAATAGAGGATAGGATAGGATAGAGTATAGGATAGGATAGAGAATAGGATAGGATAGAGGATATTATAGGGTAGAGGATAGGATAGGATAGAGGATATGATACGATAGAGGATAGGAAAGAGGATAGGATATAATACAGTATAGGATAAGATTGAGTATAGGATGGGATAGAGGATAGGATAGGGTATTCGATAGGATAGAGGATAGGATAGGATAGAGGATAGGATAGGATAGAGGACAGGATAGGATAGAGGATAGGATAGGGTAGAGGATAGGATAGGATAGAGGATACGATATGATAGAGGATAGGAAAGAGGATAGGATATAATACAGTATAGGATAGGATTGAGTATAGGATGGGATAGAGGATAGGATAGGGTATTGGATAGGATAGAGGATAGGATAGGATAGAGGATAGGATAGGATAGGATAGGATAGAGGATAGGATAGGATAGAGGATAGGATAGGATAGAGGATAGGATAGGATAGAGGATAGGATAGGATAGAGGATAGGATAGGATAGAGGATAGGATAGGATAGAGGATAGGATAGGATAGAGGATAGGATAGGATAGAGGATAGGATAGGATAGAGGATACGATATGATACAGGATAGGAATGACGATAGGATATAATACAGTATAGGATAGGATTGAGTATAGGATGGGATAGAGGATAGGATAGGGTTTTGGATAGGATAGAGGATAGGTTAGGATAGAGGATAGGATAGGATAGAGGATATTGTAGGATAGAGGATAGGATAGGATAGAGTATAGGATAGGATAGAGGATAGGGTAGGATAGAGGGTAGGATAGGATAGAGGATAGGATAGGATAGAGGATAGGATAGGATAGAGGATAGGATAGGATAGAGTATAGGATAGGATAGAGGATAGGATAGGATAGAGGGTAGGATATGATAGAGGATAGGATAGGATAGAGGATACGATACGATAGAGGATAGGATAGGATAGAGGATAGGATAGGATAGAGGAGAGGATAGGATAGAGGGTAGGATAGGATAGAGGATAGGATAGAGGATAGGATAGGATAGAGGATAGGATAGGATAGAGGATAGGATAGGATAGAGTATAGGATAGGATAGAGGATAGGATAGGATAGAGGGTAGGATAGTATAGAGGATAGGATAGGATAGAGGATACGATACGATAGAGGATAGGATAGGATAGAGGAGAGGATAGGATAGAGGATAGGATAGGATAGAGGATAGGATAGGATAGGGGATAGGATAGGATAGAGGATAGGATAGGATAGAGGGTAGGATAGGATAGAGGATAGGATAGGATAGAGGATACGATACGATAGAGGATAGGATAGGATAGAGGATAGGATAGGATAGAGGAGAGGATAGGATAGAGGATAGGATAGGATAGAGGATAGGATAGGATAGGGGATAGTATAGGATAGAGGATAGGATAATATAGCGGGGAGGATAGGATAGAGGATAGGATAGGATAGAGGATATAATAGGATAGAGGATAGGATAGTATAGGATAGAGGATAGGATAGGATAGAGGGTAGGGTAGAATTTGGATATGATACAGGATAGGATAGAATAGAGGATAGGATAGGATAGAGGATAGGATAGGATAGAGGATACGATATGACAGAGGATAGGAAAGAGGATAGGATATAATACAGTATAGGATAGGATTGAGTATAGGATGGGATAGAGGATACGATAGGGTATTGGATAGGATAGAGGATAGGATAGGATAGAGAATAGGATAGGATAGAGGATAGGATAGGATAGAGGATAGGATAGGATCGAGGATAGGATAGGCTAGAGGATAGGATAGGATAGGATAGAGGCTAGGATAGAGGATAGGATAGAGGATAGGATAGAGGATAGGATAGAGGATAGGATAGGATAGAGGATAGGATAGGATAGAGGGTAGGATAGGATAGAGGATAGGATAGGATAGAGGATACGATACGATAGAGGATAGGATAGGATAGCGGATAGGATAGGATAGAGGATAGGATAGGATAGAGGATAGGATAGGATAGAGGATAGGATAGGATAGGGGATAGGATAGGATAGAGGATAGGATAGAGGATAGGATAGAGGATAGGATAGGATAGAGGATACGATAGGATAGAGGTTAGGATAGTATGGAGGATGGGATAGGATAGAGGATAGGATAGGATAGAGGATAGGATAGGATAGAGGATAGGATAGGATCGAGGATAGGATAGGATAGAGGAGAGGATAGGATAGAGGATAGGATAGGATAGAGGATTGGATAGGAAAAGAGGATAGGATAGGATAGGATAGAGGGTAGGGTAGAATTTGGATAGGATACAGGATAGGATAGAATAGAGGATAGGATAGGATAGAGAATAGGATAGGATAGAGGATATTATAGGTTAGAGGATAGGATAGGATAGAGGATACGATATGCTACAGGATAGGAAAGACGATAGGATATAATACAGTATAGGATAGGATTGAGTATAGGATGGGATAGAGGATAGGATAGGGTTTTGGATAGGATAGAGGATAGGTTAGGATAGAGGATAGGATAGGATAGAGGATATTGTAGGATAGAGGATAGGATAGGATAGAGTATAGGATAGGATAGAGGGTAGGATAGGATAGAGGGTAGGATAGGATAGAGGATAGGATAGGATAGAGGATAGGATAGGATAGAGGATAGGATAGGATAGAGTATAGGATAGGATAGAGGATAGGATAGGATAGAGGGTAGGATAGGATAGAGGATAGGATAGGATAGAGGATAGGATACGATAGAGGATAGGATAGGATAGAGGAGAGGATAGGATAGGGGATAGGATAGGATAGAGGATAGGATAGGATAGGGGATAGGATAGGATAGAGGATAGGATAATATAGCGGGGAGGATAGGATAGAGGATAGGATAGGATAGAGGATAGGATAGAGGATAGGATAGGATAGAGGATAGGATAGGATAGAGGATAGGATAGGATAGAGGATAGGATAGGATAGAGGATAGGATAGTATAGGATAGAGGATAGGATAGGATAGAGGATAGGATAGGATAGAGGATAGGATAGGATAGAGGATAGGATAGGATAGAGGATAGGATAGGATAGAGGATAGGATAGGATAGAGGATATTGTAGGATAGAGGATAGGATAGGATAGAGGATAGGATAGGATAGAGGTTAGGATAGTATGGAGGATGGGATAGGATAGAGGATAGGATAGGATAGAGGATAGGATAGGATAGAGGATAGGATAGGATACAGGATAGGATAGGATAGGGGATAGGATAGGATAGAGGATAGGATAATATAGCGGGGAGGATAGGATAGAGGATAGGATAGGATAGAGGATAGGATAGAGGATAGGATAGGATAGAGGATAGGATAGGATAGAGGATAGGATAGTATAGGATAGAGGATAGGATAGGATAGAGGATAGGATAGGATAGAGGATAGGATAGGATAGAGGATAGGATAAGATAGAGGATAGGATAGGATAGAGGATATTGTAGGATAGAGGATAGGATAGGATAGAGGATAGGATACGATAGAGGTTAGGATAGTATTGAGGATGGGATAGGATAGAGGATAGGATAGGATAGAGGATAGGATAGGATAGAGGATAGGATAGGATCGAGGATAGGATAGGATAGAGGAGAGGATAGGATAGAGGATAGGATAGGATAGAGGATTGGATAGGATAGAGGATAGGATAGGATAGGATAGAGGGTAGGGTAGAATTTGGATAGGATACAGGATAGGATAGAATAGAGGATAGGATAGGATAGAGAATAGGATAGGATAGAGGATATTATAGGTTAGAGGATAGGATAGGATAGAGGATACGATATGATACAGGATAGGAAAGACGATAGGATATAATACAGTATAGGATAGGATTGAGTATAGGATGGGATAGAGGATAGGATAGGGTTTTGGATAGGATAGAGGATAGGTTAGGATAGAGGATAGGATAGGATAGAGGATATTGTAGGATAGAGGATAGGATAGGATAGAGTATAGGATAGGATAGAGGGTAGGATAGGATAGAGGGTAGGATAGGATAGAGTATAGGATAGGATAGAGGATAGGATAGGATAGAGGATAGGATAGGATAGAGGATAGGATAGGATAGAGGATAGGATAGGATAGAGGATAGGATAGGATAGAGGATACGATAGGATAGAGGATGGGATAGGATAGAGGAGAGGATAGGATAGAGGATAGGATAGGATAGAGGATAGGATATAATACAGTATAGGATAGGATTGAGTATAGGATGGGATAGAGGATAGGATAGGGTATTCGATAGGATAGAGGATAGGATAGGATAGAGGATAGGATAGGATAGAGTATAGGATAGGATAGAGGATAGGATAGGGTAGAGGATAGGATAGGATAGAGGATAGGATAGGATGGAGGATAGGATAGGATAGAGGACAGGATAGGATAGAGGATATTGTAGGAGAGAGGATAGGATAGGATAGAGGATAGGATAGGATAGAGGATAGGATAGGATAGAGGATAGGATAGGATAGAGGATAGGATAGGATAGAGGATAGGATAGGATAGAGGATAGGATAGGATAGAGGATAGGATAGGATAGAGGATAGGATAGGATAGGATAGAGGATAGGATAGGATAGGGCATTGGATAGGATAGAGGATAGGATAGGATAGAGGATACGATATGATAGAGGATAGGAAAGAGGAGAGGATATAATACAGTATAGGATAGGATTGAGTATAGGATGGGATAGAGGATACGATAGGGTATTGGATAGGATAGAGGATAGGATAGGATAGAGGATAGGATAGGATAGAGGATAGGATAGGATAGAGGATAGGATAGGATAGAGGATAGGATAGGATAGAGGATAGGATAGGATAGGATAGAGGATAGGATAGAGGATAGGATAGAGGATAGGATAGAGGATAGGATAGAGGATAGGATAGGATAGAGGATAGGATAGGATAGAGGATAGGATAGGATAGAGGATAGGATAGGATAGAGGATAGGATAGGATAGAGGATAGGATAGGATAGAGGATAGGATAGGATAGGGGATAGGATAGGATAGAGGATAGGATAGAGGATAGGATAGGATAGAGGATAGGATAGGATAGAGGATAGGATAGTATAGGATAGAGGATAGGATAGGATAGAGGATAGGATAGGATAGAGGATAGGATAGGATAGAGGATAGGATAGGATAGAGGATAGGATAGGATAGAGGATAGGATAGGATAGAGGATAGGATAGGATAGAGGATAGGATAGGATAGAGGATAGGATAGGATAGAGGATAGGATAGGATAGAGGATATTGTAGGATAGAGGATAGGATAGGATAGAGGATAGGATAGGATAGAGGATATTATAGGTTAGAGGATAGGATAGGATAGAGGATACGATATGATAGAGGATAGGAAAGAGGATAGGATATAATACAGTATAGGATAGGATTGAGTATAGGATGGGATAGAGGATAGGATAGGTTTTTGGATAGGATAGAGGATAGGTTAGGATAGAGGATAGGATAGGATAGAGGATATTGTAGGATAGAGGATAGGATAGGATAGAGTATAGGATAGGATAGAGGATAGGATAGGATAGAGGGTAGGATAGGATAGGGGATAGAATAGGATAGAGGATAGGATAATATAGCGGGGAGGATAGGATAGAGGATAGGATAGGATAGAGGATATAATAGGATAGAGGATAGGATAGTATAGGATAGAGGATAGGATAGGATAGAGGGTAGGGTAGAATTTGGATAGGATACAGGATAGGATAGAATAGAGGATAGGATAGGATAGAGGATAGGATAGGATAGAGGATACGATATGATAGAGGATAGGAAAGAGGATAGGATATAATACAGTATAGGATAGGATTGAGTATAGGATGGGATAGAGGATACGATAGGGTATTGGATAGGATAGAGGATAGGATAGGATAGGATAGAGGATAGGATAGGATAGAGGATAGGATAGGATAGAGGATAGGATAGGATAGAGGATAGGATAGGATAGAGGATAGGATAGGATAGAGGATAGGATAGGATAGAGGATAGGATAGGATAGAGGATAGGATAGGATAGAGGATAGGATAGGATAGAGGATAGGATAGGATAGAGGATAGGATAGGATAGAGGGTAGGATAGGATAGAGGATAGGATAGGATAGAGGATAGGATAGGATAGGGGATAGGATAGGATAGAGGATAGGATAGGATAGCGGGGAGGATAGGATAGAGGATAGGATAGGATAGAGGATAGGATAGGATAGAGGATAGGATAGTATAGGATAGAGGATAGGATAGGATAGAGGATAGGATAGGATAGAGGATATTGTAGGATAGAGGATAGGATAGGATAGAGGATAGGATACGATAGAGGTTAGGATAGTATGCAGGATGGGATAGGATAGAGGATAGGATAGGATAGAGGATAGGATAGGATAGAGGATAGGATAGGATCGTGGATAGGATAGGATAGAGGAGAGGATAGGATAGAGGATAGGATAGGATAGAGGATAGGATAGGATAGGATCGTGGATAGGATAGGATAGAGGAGAGGATAGGATAGAGGATAGGATAGGATAGAGGATTGGATAGGATAGAGGATAGGATAGGATAGAGGATAGGATAGGATAGGGGATAGGATAGGATAGAGGATAGGATAGGATAGCGGGGAGGATAGGATAGAGGATAGGATAGGATAGAGGATAGGATAGGATAGAGGATAGGATAGTATAGAGGATAGGATAGGATAGAGGATAGGATAGGATAGAGGATAGGATAGTATAGAGGATAGGATAGGATAGAGGATAGGATAGGATAGAGGAGCGGAAAGGATAGAGGATAGGATAGGATAGTGGATAGGATATAATACAGTATAGGATAGGATAGAGGATAGGATAGAGTAGAGGATAGGATAGGATAGAGGATACGATATGATAGAGGATAGGAAAGAGGATAGGATATAATACAGTATAGGATAGGATTGAGTATAGGCTGGGATAGAGGATAGGATAGGATAGAGGATAGGATAGGATAGAGGATAGGATAGGATAGAGGAGAGGATAGGATAGAGGATAGGATAGGATAGAGGATAGGATAGGATAGAGGATAGGATAGGATAGAGGATAGGATAGGATAGAGGATAGGATAGGATAGAGGATAGGATAGGATAGAGGAGAGGATAGGATAGAGGATAGGATAGGATAGGATAGAGGATAGGATAGAATAGAGGATATTGTAGGATAGAGGTTATAATAGGATAGGATAGGATAGAGGATAGGATAGGATAGAGGAGAGGATAGGATAGCGGATAGGATAGGATAGAGGATAGGATATACTACAGTATAGGATAGGATTGAGTATAGGATGGGATAGAGGATAGGATAGGGTATTCGATAGGATAGAGGATAGGATAGGATAGAGGATAGGATAGGATTGAGGATAGGATAGGATAGAGTATAGGATAGGATAGAGGATAGGATAGGGTAGAGGATAGGATAGGATAGAGGATACGATATGATAGAGGATAGGAAAGAGGATAGGATATAATACAGTATAGGATAGGATAGAGGATAGGATAGGATAGAGGATAGGATAGGATAGAGGATAGGATAGGATAGAGGATAGGATTGGATAGAGGATAGGATAGAATAGAGGATAGGATAGGATAGAGGATAGGATAGGATAGAGGATAGGATAGGATAGAGGATAGGATAGGATAGAGGAGAGGATAGTATAGAGGATAGGATAGGATAGAGGATAGGATAGGATAGAGGATAGGATAGGATAGAGGATAGGATAGGATAGGATAGAGGAGAGGTTAGGATAGAGGATAGGATAGGATAGAGGATAGGATAGAATAGAGAATAGGATAGGATAGAGTATAGGATAGGATAGAGGATACGATATGATAGAGGATAGGAAAGAGGATAGGATATAATACAGTATAGGATAGGATTGAGTATAGGATGGGATAGAGGATAGGATAGGGTAATGGATAGGATAGAGGATATAATAGGATAGAGGATAGGATAGGATAAAGGATAGGATAGGATAGAGGATAGGATAGGATAGAGGATAGGATAGGATAGAGGATAGGATAGGATAGAAGATAGGATAGGATAGAGGATAGGATAGGATAGAGGATAGGATAGGATAGAGGATAGGATAGGATAGAGGATAGGATAGGATAGAGGATAGGATAGGATAGAGGGTAGGATAGGATAGAGGATAGGATAGGATAGAGGATAGGATAGGATAGAGGATAGGATAGGATAGAGGATAGGATAGGATAGAGGATAGGATAGGATAGGATAGAGGATAGGATAGAATAGAGGATATTGTAGGATAGAGGTTATAATAGGATATAGGATAGGATAGAGGATAGGATAGGATAGAGGATAGGATAGGATAGAGGAGAGGATAGGATAGAGGATAGGATAGGATAGAGGATAGGATATAATACAGTATAGGATAGGATTGAGTATAGGATGGGATAGAGGATAGGATAGGGTATTCGATAGGATAGAGGATAGGATAGGATAGAGGATAGGATAGGATTGAGGATAGGATAGGATAGAGTATAGGATAGGATAGAGGATAGGATAGGGTAGAGGATAGGATAGGATAGAGGATACGATATGGTAGAGGATAGGAAAGAGGATAGGATATAATACAGTATAGGATAGGATAGAGGATAGGATAGGATAGAGGATAGGATAGGATAGAGGATAGGATAGGATAGAGGATAGGATAGGATAGAGGAGAGGTTAGGATAGAGGATAGGATAGGATAGAGGATAGGATAGAATAGAGAATAGGATAGGATAGAGTATAGGATAGGATAGAGGATACGATATGATAGAGGATAGGAAAGAGGATAGGATATAATACAGTATAGGATAGGATTGAGTATAGGATGGGATAGAGGATAGGATAGGGTAATGGATAGGATAGAGGATATAATAGGATAGAGGATAGGATAGGATAGAGGATAGGATAGGATAGAGGATAGGATAGGATAGAGGATAGGATAGGATAGAGGATAGGATAGGATAGAAGATAGGATAGGATAGAGGATAGGATAGGATAGAGGATAGGATAGGATAGAGGATAGGATAGGATAGAGGATAGGATAGGATAGAGGATAGGATAGGATAGAGGGTAGGATAGGATAGAGGATAGGATAGGATAGAGGATAGGATAGGATAGAGGATAGGATAGGATAGAGGATAGGATAGGATAGAGGATAGGATAGGATAGGATAGAGGATAGGATAGAATAGAGGATATTGTAGGATAGAGGTTATAATAGGATATAGGATAGGATAGAGGATAGGATAGGATAGAGGATAGGATAGGATAGAGGAGAGGATAGGATAGAGGATAGGATAGGATAGAGGATAGGATATAATACAGTATAGGATAGGATTGAGTATAGGATGGGATAGAGGATAGGATAGGGTATTCGATAGGATAGAGGATAGGATAGGATAGAGGATAGGATAGGATTGAGGATAGGATAGGATAGAGTATAGGATAGGATAGAGGATAGGATAGGGTAGAGGATAGGATATGATAGAGGATACGATATGGTAGAGGATAGGAAAGAGGATAGGATATAATACAGTATAGGATAGGATAGAGGATAGGATAGGATAGAGGATAGGATAGGATAGAGGATAGGATAGGATAGAGGATAGGATTGGATAGAGGATAGGATAGGATAGAGGATAGGATAGGATAGAGGATAGGATAGGATAGAGGATAGGATAGGATAGAGGATAGGATAGGATAAAGGAGAGGATAGTATAGAGGATAGGATAGGATAGAGGATAGGATAGGATAGAGGATAGGATAGGATAGAGGATAGGATAGGATAGGATAGAGGAGAGGTTAGGATAAAGGATAGGATAGGATAGAGGATAGGATAGAATAGAGAATAGGATAGGATAGAGTATAGGATAGGATAGAGGATACGATATGATAGAGGATAGGAAAGAGGATAGGATATAATACAGTATAGGATAGGATTGAGTATAGGATGGGATAGAGGATAGGATAGGGTAATGGATAGGATAGAGGATATAATAGGATAGAGGATAGGATAGGATAGAGGATAGGATAGGATAGAGGATAGGATAGGATAGAGGATAGGATAGGATAGAGGATAGGATAGGATAGAAGATAGGATAGGATAGAGGATAGGATAGGATAGAGGATAGGATAGGATAGAGGATAGGATAGGATAGAGGATAGGATAGGATAGAGGATAGGATAGGATAGAGGGTAGGATAGGATAGAGGATAGGATAGGATAGAGGACAGGATAGGATAGAGGATAGGATTGGATAGAGGATAGGATAGAATAGAGGATAGGATAGAGGATAGGTTAGGATAGAGGATAGGATAGGATAGAGGATAGGATAGGATAGAGGAGAGGATAGTATAGAGGATAGGATAGGATAGAGGATAGGATAGGATAGAGGATAGGATAGGATAGAGGATAGGATAGGATAGGATAGAGGAGAGGATAGGATAGAGGATAGGATAGGATAGAGGATAGGATAGGATAGAGGATAGGATAGGATAGAGGAGAGGATAGTATAGAGGATAGGATAGAGGATAGGATAGGATAGAGGATAGGATAGGATAGAGGATAGGATAGGATAGAGGAGAGGATAGTATAGAGGATAGGATAGGATAGAGGATAGGATAGGATAGAGGATAGGATAGAGGATAGGATAGGATAGAGGATAGGATAGGATAGGATAGAGGAGAGGTTATAATAGGATATAGGATAGGATAGAGGATAGGATAGGATAGAGGATAGGATAGGATAGAGGAGAGGATAGGATAGAGGATAGGATAGGATAGAGGATAGGATATAATACAGTATAGGATAGGATTGAGTATAGGATGGGATAGAGGATAGGATAGGGTATTCGATAGGATAGAGGATAGGATAGGATAGAGGATAGGATAGGATTGAGGATAGGATAGGATAGAGTATAGGATAGGATAGAGGATAGGATAGGGTAGAGGATAGGATAGGATAGAGGATACGATATAGTAGAGGATAGGAAAGAGGATAGGATATAATACAGTATAGGATAGGATAGAGGATAGGATAGGATAGAGGATAGGATAGGATAGAGGATAGGATAGGATAGAGGATAGGATTGGATAGAGGATAGGATAGGATAGAGGATAGGATAGGATAGAGGATAGGATAGGATAGGATAGAGGATAGGATAGGATAGAGGATAGGATAGGATAAAGGAGAGGATAGTATAGAGGATAGGATAGGATAGAGGATAGGATAGGATAGAGGATAGGATAGGATAGAGGATAGGATAGGATAGGATAGAGGAGAGGTTAGGATAAAGGATAGGATAGGATAGAGGATAGGATAGAATAGAGAATAGGATAGGATAGAGTATAGGATAGGATAGAGGATACGATATGATAGAGGATAGGAAAGAGGATAGGATATAATACAGTATAGGATAGGATTGAGTATAGGATGGGATAGAGGATAGGATAGGGTAATGGATAGGATAGAGGATATAATAGGATAGAGGATAGGATAGGATAGAGGATAGGATAGGATAGAGGATAGGATAGGATAGAGGATAGGATAGGATAGAGGATAGGATAGGATAGAAGATAGGATAGGATAGAGGATAGGATAGGATAGAGGATAGGATAGGATAGAGGATAGGATAGGATAGAGGATAGGATAGGATAGAGGATAGGATAGGATAGAGGGTAGGATAGGATAGAGGATAGGATAGGATAGAGGACAGGATAGGATAGAGGATAGGATTGGATAGAGGATAGGATAGAATAGAGGATAGGATAGAGGATAGGTTAGGATAGAGGATAGGATAGGATAGAGGATAGGATAGGATAGAGGAGAGGATAGTATAGAGGATAGGATAGGATAGAGGATAGGATAGGATAGAGGATAGGATAGGATAGAGGATAGGATAGGATAGGATAGAGGAGAGGATAGGATAGAGGATAGGATAGGATAGAGGATAGGATAGGATAGAGGATAGGATAGGATAGAGGAGAGGATAGTATAGAGGATAGGATAGAGGATAGGATAGGATAGAGGATAGGATAGGATAGAGGATAGGATAGGATAGAGGAGAGGATAGTATAGAGGATAGGATAGGATAGAGGATAGGATAGGATAGAGGATAGGATAGAGGATAGGATAGGATAGAGGATAGGATAGGATAGGATAGAGGAGAGGATAGGATAGAGGATAGGATAGGATAGAGGATAGGATAGAATAGAGGATAGGATAGGATAGAGTATAGGATAGCATAGAGGATACGATATGATAGAGGATAGGAAAGAGGATAGGATATAATACAGTATAGGATAGGATTGAGTATAGGATGGGATAGAGGATAGGATAGGGTATTCGATAGGATAGAGGATAGGATAGGATAGAGGATAGGATAGGATTGAGGATAGGATAGGATAGAGTATAGGATAGGATAGAGGATAGGATAGGATAGAGGATAGGATAGGGTAGAGGATAGGATAGGATAGAGGATACGATATGATAGAGGATAGGAAAGAGGATAGGATATAATACAGTATAGGATAGGATAGAGGATAGGATAGGATAGAGGATAGGATAGGATAGAGGATAGGATAGGATAGAGGATAGGATTGGATAGAGGATAGGATAGAATAGAGGATAGGATAGGATAGAGGATAGGATAGGATAGAGGATAGGATAGGATAGAGGATAGGATAGGATAGAGGAGAGGATAGTATAGAGGATAGGATAGGATAGAGGATAGGATAGGATAGAGGATAGGATAGGATAGAGGATAGGATAGGATAGGATAGAGGAGAGGTTAGGATAGAGGATAGGATAGGATAGAGGATAGGATAGAATAGAGAATAGGATAGGATAGAGTATAGGATAGGATAGAGGATACGATATGATAGAGGATAGGAAAGAGGATAGGATATAATACAGTATAGGATAGGATTGAGTATAGGATGGGATAGAGGATAGGATAGGGTAATGGATAGGATAGAGGATATAATAGGATAGAGGATAGGATAGGATAAAGGATAGGATAGGATAGAGGATAGGATAGGATAGAGGATAGGATAGGATAGAGGATAGGATAGGATAGAAGATAGGATAGGATAGAGGATAGGATAGGATAGAGGATAGGATAGGATAGAGGATAGGATAGGATAGAGGATAGGATAGGATAGAGGATAGGATAGGATAGAGGGTAGGATAGGATAGAGGATAGGATAGGATAGAGGATAGGATAGGATAGAGGATAGGATAGGATAGAGGATAGGATAGGATAGAGGATAGGATAGGATAGGATAGAGGATAGGATAGAATAGAGGATATTGTAGGATAGAGGTTATAATAGGATATAGGATAGGATAGAGGATAGGATAGGATAGAGGATAGGATAGGATAGAGGAGAGGATAGGATAGAGGATAGGATAGGATAGAGGATAGGATATAATACAGTATAGGATAGGATTGAGTATAGGATGGGATAGAGGATAGGATAGGGTATTCGATAGGATAGAGGATAGGATAGGATAGAGGATAGGATAGGATTGAGGATAGGATAGGATAGAGTATAGGATAGGATAGAGGATAGGATAGGGTAGAGGATAGGATAGGATAGAGGATACGATATGGTAGAGGATAGGAAAGAGGATAGGATATAATACAGTATAGGATAGGATAGAGGATAGGATAGGATAGAGGATAGGATAGGATAGAGGATAGGATAGGATAGAGGATAGGATAGGATAGAGGAGAGGTTAGGATAGAGGATAGGATAGGATAGAGGATAGGATAGAATAGAGAATAGGATAGGATAGAGTATAGGATAGGATAGAGGATACGATATGATAGAGGATAGGAAAGAGGATAGGATATAATACAGTATAGGATAGGATTGAGTATAGGATGGGATAGAGGATAGGATAGGGTAATGGATAGGATAGAGGATATAATAGGATAGAGGATAGGATAGGATAGAGGATAGGATAGGATAGAGGATAGGATAGGATAGAGGATAGGATAGGATAGAGGATAGGATAGGATAGAAGATAGGATAGGATAGAGGATAGGATAGGATAGAGGATAGGATAGGATAGAGGATAGGATAGGATAGAGGATAGGATAGGATAGGATAGGATAGAGGTAGGATAGGATAGAGGATAGGATAGGATAGAGGATAGGATAGGATAGAGGATAGGATAGGATAGAGGATAGGATAGGATAGAGGATAGGATAGGATAGGATAGAGGATAGGATAGAATAGAGGATATTGTAGGATAGAGGTTATAATAGGATATAGGATAGGATAGAGGATAGGA
>NW_027489057.1:105000-130320 GCF_050948215.1 Halictus rubicundus | reverse complement strand
ATCCGTCCATTATTTGCTAATAACTCGATAAATAATAATTGTAGCGAGTTTGGTGTTATGATATATATTGTTAGAAACCGTCTATATTACAGTGATATCACGTCGAAAATCGTCTAGGACCGATAGGGAAAAAGTTTCCTCTTGGCGGTGGGACTTAGAAAAATTTTCGTCGAACGTCCGACGGAGTAGCACATCCGTCCATTATTTGCTAATAACTCGATAAATAATAATTGTAGCGAGTTTGGTGTTATGATATATATTGTTAGAAACCGTCTATATTACAGTGATATCACGTCGAAAATCGTCTAGGACCGATACGGAAAAAGTTTCCTCTTAGCGGTGGGACTTAGAAAAATTTCCAGAGTTTTGTCGACGGAGTAGCACATCCGTCCATTATTTGCTAATAACTCGATAAATAATAATTGTAGCGAGTTTGGTGTTATGATATATATTGTTAGAAACCGTCTATATTACAGTGATATCACGTCGAAAATCGTCTAGGACCGATAGGGAAAAAGTTTCCTCTTGGCGGTGGGACTTAGAAAAATTTTCGTCGAACGTCCGACGAAGTAGCACATCCGTCCATTATTTGCTAATAACTCGATAAATAATAATTGTAGCGAGTTTGGTGTTATGATACATATTGTTAGAAACCGTCTATATTACAGTGATATCACGTCGAAAATCGTCTAGGACCGATAGGGAAAAAGTTTCCTCTTGGCGGTGGGACTTGGAAAAATTTTCGTCGAACGTCCGACGGAGTAGCACATCCGTCCATTATTTGCTAATAACTCGATAAATAATAATTGTAGCGAGTTTGGTGTTATGATATATATTGTTAGAAACCGTCTATATTACAGTGATATCACGTCGAAAATCGTCTAGGACCGATAGGGAAAAAGTTTCCTCTTAGCGGTGGGACTTAGAAAAATTTTCGTCGAACGTCCGACGGAGTAGCACATCCGTCCATTATTTGCTAATAACTCGATAAATAATAATTGTAGCGAGTTTGGTGTTATGATATATATTGTTAGAAACCGTCTATATTACAGTGATATCACGTCGAAATCGTCTAGGACCGATAGGGAAAAAGTTTCCTCTTGGCGGTGGGACTTAGAAAAATTTCCAGAGTTTTGTCGACGGAGTAGCACATCCGTCCATTATTTGCTAATAACTCGATAAATAATAATTGTAGCGAGTTTGGTGTTATGATATATATTGTTAGAAACCGTCTATATTACAGTGATATCACGTCGAAAATCGTCTAGGACCGATAGGGAAAAAGTTTCCTCTTGGCGGTGGGACTTAGAAAAATTTCCAGAGTTTTGTCGACGGAGTAGCACATCCGTCCATTATTTGCTAATAACTCGATAAATAATAATTGTAGCGAGTTTGGTGTTATGATACATATTGTTAGAAACCGTCTATATTACAGTGATATCACGTCGAAAATCGTCTAGGACCGATACGGAAAAAGTTTCCTCTTAGCGGTGGGACTTAGAAAAATTTTCGTCGAACGTCCGACGGAGTAGCACATCCGTCCATTATTTGCTAATAACTCGATAAATAATAATTGTAGCGAGTTTGGTGTTATGATATATATTGTTAGAAACCGTCTATATTACAGTGATATCACGTCGAAAATCGTCTAGGACCGATACGGAAAAAGTTTCCTCTTAGCGGTGGGACTTAGAAAAATTTCCAGAGTTTTGTCGACGGAGTAGCACATCCGTCCATTATTTGCTAATAACTCGATAAATAATAATTGTAGCGAGTTTGGTGTTATGATACATATTGTTAGAAACCGTCTATATTACAGTGATATCACGTCGAAAATCGTCTAGGACCGATACGGAAAAAGTTTCCTCTTAGCGGTGGGACTTAGAAAAATTTTCGTCGAACGTCCGACGGAGTAGCACATCCGTCCATTATTTGCTAATAACTCGATAAATAATAATTGTAGCGAGTTTGGTGTTATGATATATATTGTTAGAAACCGTCTATATTACAGTGATATCACGTCGAAAATCGTCTAGGACCGATACGGAAAAAGTTTCCTCTTGGCGGTGGGACTTAGAAAAATTTTCGTCGAACGTCCGACGGAGTAGCACATCCGTCCATTATTTGCTAATAACTCGATAAATAATAATTGTAGCGAGTTTGGTGTTATGATATATATTGTTAGAAACCGTCTATATTACAGTGATATCACGTCGAAAATCGTCTAGGACCGATAGGGAAAAAGTTTCCTCTTGGCGGTGGGACTTAGAAAAATTTTCGTCGAACGTCCGACGGAGTAGCACATCCGTCCATTATTTGCTAATAACTCGATAAATAATAATTGTAGCGAGTTTGGTGTTATGATATATATTGTTAGAAACCGTCTATATTACAGTGATATCACGTCGAAAATCGTCTAGGACCGATAGGGAAAAAGTTTCCTCTTGGCGGTGGGACTTAGAAAAATTTCCAGAGTTTTGTCGACGGAGTAGCACATCCGTCCATTATTTGCTAATAACTCGATAAATAATAATTGTAGCGAGTTTGGTGTTATGATATATATTGTTAGAAACCGTCTATATTACAGTGATATCACGTCGAAAATCGTCTAGGACCGATACGGAAAAAGTTTCCTCTTAGCGGTGGGACTTAGAAAAATTTCCAGAGTTTTGTCGACGGAGTAGCACATCCGTCCATTATTTGCTAATAACTCGATAAATAATAATTGTAGCGAGTTTGGTGTTATGATATATATTGTTAGAAACCGTCTATATTACAGTGATATCACGTCGAAAATCGTCTAGGACCGATAGGGAAAAAGTTTCCTCTTAGCGGTGGGACTTAGAAAAATTTTCGTCGAACGTCCGACGGAGTAGCACATCCGTCCATTATTTGCTAATAACTCGATAAATAATAATTGTAGCGAGTTTGGTGTTATGATATATATTGTTAGAAACCGTCTATATTACAGTGATATCACGTCGAAAATCGTCTAGGACCGATAGGGAAAAAGTTTCCTCTTGGCGGTGGGACTTAGAAAAATTTTCGTCGAACGTCCGACGGAGTAGCACATCCGTCCATTATTTGCTAATAACTCGATAAATAATAATTGTAGCGAGTTTGGTGTTATGATATATATTGTTAGAAACCGTCTATATTACAGTGATATCACGTCGAAAATCGTCTAGGACCGATACGGAAAAAGTTTCCTCTTGGCGGTGGGACTTAGAAAAATTTTCGTCGAACGTCCGACGGAGTAGCACATCCGTCCATTATTTGCTAATAACTCGATAAATAATAATTGTAGCGAGTTTGGTGTTATGATATATATTGTTAGAAACCGTCTATATTACAGTGATATCACGTCGAAAATCGTCTAGGACCGATACGGAAAAAGTTTCCTCTTAGCGGTGGGACTTAGAAAAATTTCCAGAGTTTTGTCGACGGAGTAGCACATCCGTCCATTATTTGCTAATAACTCGATAAATAATAATTGTAGCGAGTTTGGTGTTATGATATATATTGTTAGAAACCGTCTATATTACAGTGATATCACGTCGAAAATCGTCTAGGACCGATAGGGAAAAAGTTTCCTCTTGGCGGTGGGACTTAGAAAAATTTCCAGAGTTTTGTCGACGGAGTAGCACATCCGTCCATTATTTGCTAATAACTCGATAAATAATAATTGTAGCGAGTTTGGTGTTATGATATATATTGTTAGAAACCGTCTATATTACAGTGATATCACGTCGAAAATCGTCTAGGACCGATAGGGAAAAAGTTTCCTCTTGGCGGTGGGACTTAGAAAAATTTTCGTCGAACGTCCGACGGAGTAGCACATCCGTCCATTATTTGCTAATAACTCGATAAATAATAATTGTAGCGAGTTTGGTGTTATGATATATATTGTTAGAAACCGTCTATATTACAGTGATATCACGTCGAAAATCGTCTAGGACCGATACGGAAAAAGTTTCCTCTTAGCGGTGGGACTTAGAAAAATTTCCAGAGTTTTGTCGACGGAGTAGCACATCCGTCCATTATTTGCTAATAACTCGATAAATAATAATTGTAGCGAGTTTGGTGTTATGATATATATTGTTAGAAACCGTCTATATTACAGTGATATCACGTCGAAAATCGTCTAGGACCGATAGGGAAAAAGTTTCCTCTTGGCGGTGGGACTTAGAAAAATTTCCAGAGTTTTGTCGACGGAGTAGCACATCCGTCCATTATTTGCTAATAACTCGATAAATAATAATTGTAGCGAGTTTGGTGTTATGATATATATTGTTAGAAACCGTCTATATTACAGTGATATCACGTCGAAAATCGTCTAGGACCGATAGGGAAAAAGTTTCCTCTTGGCGGTGGGACTTAGAAAAATTTTCGTCGAACGTCCGACGGAGTAGCACATCCGTCCATTATTTGCTAATAACTCGATAAATAATAATTGTAGCGAGTTTGGTGTTATGATATATATTGTTAGAAACCGTCTATATTACAGTGATATCACGTCGAAAATCGTCTAGGACCGATACGGAAAAAGTTTCCTCTTAGCGGTGGGACTTAGAAAAATTTCCAGAGTTTTGTCGACGGAGTAGCACATCCGTCCATTATTTGCTAATAACTCGATAAATAATAATTGTAGCGAGTTTGGTGTTATGATATATATTGTTAGAAACCGTCTATATTACAGTGATATCACGTCGAAAATCGTCTAGGACCGATAGGGAAAAAGTTTCCTCTTGGCGGTGGGACTTAGAAAAATTTTCGTCGAACGTCCGACGAAGTAGCACATCCGTCCATTATTTGCTAATAACTCGATAAATAATAATTGTAGCGAGTTTGGTGTTATGATACATATTGTTAGAAACCGTCTATATTACAGTGATATCACGTCGAAAATCGTCTAGGACCGATAGGGAAAAAGTTTCCTCTTGGCGGTGGGACTTGGAAAAATTTTCGTCGAACGTCCGACGGAGTAGCACATCCGTCCATTATTTGCTAATAACTCGATAAATAATAATTGTAGCGAGTTTGGTGTTATGATATATATTGTTAGAAACCGTCTATATTACAGTGATATCACGTCGAAAATCGTCTAGGACCGATAGGGAAAAAGTTTCCTCTTAGCGGTGGGACTTAGAAAAATTTTCGTCGAACGTCCGACGGAGTAGCACATCCGTCCATTATTTGCTAATAACTCGATAAATAATAATTGTAGCGAGTTTGGTGTTATGATATATATTGTTAGAAACCGTCTATATTACAGTGATATCACGTCGAAAATCGTCTAGGACCGATAGGGAAAAAGTTTCCTCTTGGCGGTGGGACTTAGAAAAATTTCCAGAGTTTTGTCGACGGAGTAGCACATCCGTCCATTATTTGCTAATAACTCGATAAATAATAATTGTAGCGAGTTTGGTGTTATGATACATATTGTTAGAAACCGTCTATATTACAGTGATATCACGTCGAAAATCGTCTAGGACCGATACGGAAAAAGTTTCCTCTTAGCGGTGGGACTTAGAAAAATTTTCGTCGAACGTCCGACGGAGTAGCACATCCGTCCATTATTTGCTAATAACTCGATAAATAATAATTGTAGCGAGTTTGGTGTTATGATATATATTGTTAGAAACCGTCTATATTACAGTGATATCACGTCGAAAATCGTCTAGGACCGATACGGAAAAAGTTTCCTCTTAGCGGTGGGACTTAGAAAAATTTCCAGAGTTTTGTCGACGGAGTAGCACATCCGTCCATTATTTGCTAATAACTCGATAAATAATAATTGTAGCGAGTTTGGTGTTATGATACATATTGTTAGAAACCGTCTATATTACAGTGATATCACGTCGAAAATCGTCTAGGACCGATACGGAAAAAGTTTCCTCTTAGCGGTGGGACTTAGAAAAATTTTCGTCGAACGTCCGACGGAGTAGCACATCCGTCCATTATTTGCTAATAACTCGATAAATAATAATTGTAGCGAGTTTGGTGTTATGATATATATTGTTAGAAACCGTCTATATTACAGTGATATCACGTCGAAAATCGTCTAGGACCGATACGGAAAAAGTTTCCTCTTGGCGGTGGGACTTAGAAAAATTTTCGTCGAACGTCCGACGGAGTAGCACATCCGTCCATTATTTGCTAATAACTCGATAAATAATAATTGTAGCGAGTTTGGTGTTATGATATATATTGTTAGAAACCGTCTATATTACAGTGATATCACGTCGAAAATCGTCTAGGACCGATAGGGAAAAAGTTTCCTCTTGGCGGTGGGACTTAGAAAAATTTTCGTCGAACGTCCGACGGAGTAGCACATCCGTCCATTATTTGCTAATAACTCGATAAATAATAATTGTAGCGAGTTTGGTGTTATGATATATATTGTTAGAAACCGTCTATATTACAGTGATATCACGTCGAAAATCGTCTAGGACCGATAGGGAAAAAGTTTCCTCTTGGCGGTGGGACTTAGAAAAATTTCCAGAGTTTTGTCGACGGAGTAGCACATCCGTCCATTATTTGCTAATAACTCGATAAATAATAATTGTAGCGAGTTTGGTGTTATGATATATATTGTTAGAAACCGTCTATATTACAGTGATATCACGTCGAAAATCGTCTAGGACCGATACGGAAAAAGTTTCCTCTTAGCGGTGGGACTTAGAAAAATTTCCAGAGTTTTGTCGACGGAGTAGCACATCCGTCCATTATTTGCTAATAACTCGATAAATAATAATTGTAGCGAGTTTGGTGTTATGATATATATTGTTAGAAACCGTCTATATTACAGTGATATCACGTCGAAAATCGTCTAGGACCGATAGGGAAAAAGTTTCCTCTTAGCGGTGGGACTTAGAAAAATTTTCGTCGAACGTCCGACGGAGTAGCACATCCGTCCATTATTTGCTAATAACTCGATAAATAATAATTGTAGCGAGTTTGGTGTTATGATATATATTGTTAGAAACCGTCTATATTACAGTGATATCACGTCGAAAATCGTCTAGGACCGATAGGGAAAAAGTTTCCTCTTGGCGGTGGGACTTAGAAAAATTTCCAGAGTTTTGTCGACGGAGTAGCACATCCGTCCATTATTTGCTAATAACTCGATAAATAATAATTGTAGCGAGTTTGGTGTTATGATACATATTGTTAGAAACCGTCTATATTACAGTGATATCACGTCGAAAATCGTCTAGGACCGATACGGAAAAAGTTTCCTCTTAGCGGTGGGACTTAGAAAAATTTTCGTCGAACGTCCGACGGAGTAGCACATCCGTCCATTATTTGCTAATAACTCGATAAATAATAATTGTAGCGAGTTTGGTGTTATGATATATATTGTTAGAAACCGTCTATATTACAGTGATATCACGTCGAAAATCGTCTAGGACCGATACGGAAAAAGTTTCCTCTTAGCGGTGGGACTTAGAAAAATTTCCAGAGTTTTGTCGACGGAGTAGCACATCCGTCCATTATTTGCTAATAACTCGATAAATAATAATTGTAGCGAGTTTGGTGTTATGATACATATTGTTAGAAACCGTCTATATTACAGTGATATCACGTCGAAAATCGTCTAGGACCGATACGGAAAAAGTTTCCTCTTAGCGGTGGGACTTAGAAAAATTTTCGTCGAACGTCCGACGGAGTAGCACATCCGTCCATTATTTGCTAATAACTCGATAAATAATAATTGTAGCGAGTTTGGTGTTATGATATATATTGTTAGAAACCGTCTATATTACAGTGATATCACGTCGAAAATCGTCTAGGACCGATACGGAAAAAGTTTCCTCTTGGCGGTGGGACTTAGAAAAATTTTCGTCGAACGTCCGACGGAGTAGCACATCCGTCCATTATTTGCTAATAACTCGATAAATAATAATTGTAGCGAGTTTGGTGTTATGATATATATTGTTAGAAACCGTCTATATTACAGTGATATCACGTCGAAAATCGTCTAGGACCGATAGGGAAAAAGTTTCCTCTTGGCGGTGGGACTTAGAAAAATTTTCGTCGAACGTCCGACGGAGTAGCACATCCGTCCATTATTTGCTAATAACTCGATAAATAATAATTGTAGCGAGTTTGGTGTTATGATATATATTGTTAGAAACCGTCTATATTACAGTGATATCACGTCGAAAATCGTCTAGGACCGATAGGGAAAAAGTTTCCTCTTGGCGGTGGGACTTAGAAAAATTTCCAGAGTTTTGTCGACGGAGTAGCACATCCGTCCATTATTTGCTAATAACTCGATAAATAATAATTGTAGCGAGTTTGGTGTTATGATATATATTGTTAGAAACCGTCTATATTACAGTGATATCACGTCGAAAATCGTCTAGGACCGATACGGAAAAAGTTTCCTCTTAGCGGTGGGACTTAGAAAAATTTCCAGAGTTTTGTCGACGGAGTAGCACATCCGTCCATTATTTGCTAATAACTCGATAAATAATAATTGTAGCGAGTTTGGTGTTATGATATATATTGTTAGAAACCGTCTATATTACAGTGATATCACGTCGAAAATCGTCTAGGACCGATACGGAAAAAGTTTCCTCTTGGCGGTGGGACTTAGAAAAATTTTCGTCGAACGTCCGACGGAGTAGCACATCCGTCCATTATTTGCTAATAACTCGATAAATAATAATTGTAGCGAGTTTGGTGTTATGATATATATTGTTAGAAACCGTCTATATTACAGTGATATCACGTCGAAAATCGTCTAGGACCGATAGGGAAAAAGTTTCCTCTTGGCGGTGGGACTTAGAAAAATTTTCGTCGAACGTCCGACGGAGTAGCACATCCGTCCATTATTTGCTAATAACTCGATAAATAATAATTGTAGCGAGTTTGGTGTTATGATATATATTGTTAGAAACCGTCTATATTACAGTGATATCACGTCGAAAATCGTCTAGGACCGATAGGGAAAAAGTTTCCTCTTGGCGGTGGGACTTAGAAAAATTTCCAGAGTTTTGTCGACGGAGTAGCACATCCGTCCATTATTTGCTAATAACTCGATAAATAATAATTGTAGCGAGTTTGGTGTTATGATATATATTGTTAGAAACCGTCTATATTACAGTGATATCACGTCGAAAATCGTCTAGGACCGATACGGAAAAAGTTTCCTCTTAGCGGTGGGACTTAGAAAAATTTCCAGAGTTTTGTCGACGGAGTAGCACATCCGTCCATTATTTGCTAATAACTCGATAAATAATAATTGTAGCGAGTTTGGTGTTATGATATATATTGTTAGAAACCGTCTATATTACAGTGATATCACGTCGAAAATCGTCTAGGACCGATAGGGAAAAAGTTTCCTCTTGGCGGTGGGACTTAGAAAAATTTTCGTCGAACGTCCGACGGAGTAGCACATCCGTCCATTATTTGCTAATAACTCGATAAATAATAATTGTAGCGAGTTTGGTGTTATGATATATATTGTTAGAAACCGTCTATATTACAGTGATATCACGTCGAAAATCGTCTAGGACCGATACGGAAAAAGTTTCCTCTTGGCGGTGGGACTTAGAAAAATTTTCGTCGAACGTCCGACGGAGTAGCACATCCGTCCATTATTTGCTAATAACTCGATAAATAATAATTGTAGCGAGTTTGGTGTTATGATATATATTGTTAGAAACCGTCTATATTACAGTGATATCACGTCGAAAATCGTCTAGGACCGATAGGGAAAAAGTTTCCTCTTGGCGGTGGGACTTAGAAAAATTTTCGTCGAACGTCCGACGGAGTAGCACATCCGTCCATTATTTGCTAATAACTCGATAAATAATAATTGTAGCGAGTTTGGTGTTATGATATATATTGTTAGAAACCGTCTATATTACAGTGATATCACGTCGAAAATCGTCTAGGACCGATAGGGAAAAAGTTTCCTCTTGGCGGTGGGACTTAGAAAAATTTCCAGAGTTTTGTCGACGGAGTAGCACATCCGTCCATTATTTGCTAATAACTCGATAAATAATAATTGTAGCGAGTTTGGTGTTATGATATATATTGTTAGAAACCGTCTATATTACAGTGATATCACGTCGAAAATCGTCTAGGACCGATACGGAAAAAGTTTCCTCTTAGCGGTGGGACTTAGAAAAATTTCCAGAGTTTTGTCGACGGAGTAGCACATCCGTCCATTATTTGCTAATAACTCGATAAATAATAATTGTAGCGAGTTTGGTGTTATGATATATATTGTTAGAAACCGTCTATATTACAGTGATATCACGTCGAAAATCGTCTAGGACCGATAGGGAAAAAGTTTCCTCTTGGCGGTGGGACTTAGAAAAATTTTCGTCGAACGTCCGACGGAGTAGCACATCCGTCCATTATTTGCTAATAACTCGATAAATAATAATTGTAGCGAGTTTGGTGTTATGATATATATTGTTAGAAACCGTCTATATTACAGTGATATCACGTCGAAAATCGTCTAGGACCGATACGGAAAAAGTTTCCTCTTAGCGGTGGGACTTAGAAAAATTTCCAGAGTTTTGTCGACGGAGTAGCACATCCGTCCATTATTTGCTAATAACTCGATAAATAATAATTGTAGCGAGTTTGGTGTTATGATATATATTGTTAGAAACCGTCTATATTACAGTGATATCACGTCGAAAATCGTCTAGGACCGATAGGGAAAAAGTTTCCTCTTGGCGGTGGGACTTAGAAAAATTTTCGTCGAACGTCCGACGAAGTAGCACATCCGTCCATTATTTGCTAATAACTCGATAAATAATAATTGTAGCGAGTTTGGTGTTATGATACATATTGTTAGAAACCGTCTATATTACAGTGATATCACGTCGAAAATCGTCTAGGACCGATAGGGAAAAAGTTTCCTCTTGGCGGTGGGACTTGGAAAAATTTTCGTCGAACGTCCGACGGAGTAGCACATCCGTCCATTATTTGCTAATAACTCGATAAATAATAATTGTAGCGAGTTTGGTGTTATGATATATATTGTTAGAAACCGTCTATATTACAGTGATATCACGTCGAAAATCGTCTAGGACCGATACGGAAAAAGTTTCCTCTTGGCGGTGGGACTTAGAAAAATTTCCAGAGTTTTGTCGACGGAGTAGCACATCCGTCCATTATTTGCTAATAACTCGATAAATAATAATTGTAGCGAGTTTGGTGTTATGATATATATTGTTAGAAACCGTCTATATTACGGTGATATCACGTCGAAAATCGTCTAGGACCGATACGGAAAAAGTTTCCTCTTAGCGGTGGGACTTAGAAAAATTTCCAGAGTTTTGTCGACGGAGTAGCACATCCGTCCATTATTTGCTAATAACTCGATAAATAATAATTGTAGCGAGTTTGGTGTTATGATATATATTGTTAGAAACCGTCTATATTACAGTGATATCACGTCGAAAATCGTCTAGGACCGATAGGGAAAAAGTTTCCTCTTGGCGGTGGGACTTAGAAAAATTTCCAGAGTTTTGTCGACGGAGTAGCACATCCGTCCATTATTTGCTAATAACTCGATAAATAATAATTGTAGCGAGTTTGGTGTTATGATATATATTGTTAGAAACCGTCTATATTACAGTGATATCACGTCGAAAATCGTCTAGGACCGATAGGGAAAAAGTTTCCTCTTGGCGGTGGGACTTAGAAAAATTTCCAGAGTTTTGTCGACGGAGTAGCACATCCGTCCATTATTTGCTAATAACTCGATAAATAATAATTGTAGCGAGTTTGGTGTTATGATATATATTGTTAGAAACCGTCTATATTACAGTGATATCACGTCGAAAATCGTCTAGGACCGATAGGGAAAAAGTTTCCTCTTGGCGGTGGGACTTAGAAAAATTTTCGTCGAACGTCCGACGGAGTAGCACATCCGTCCATTATTTGCTAATAACTCGATAAATAATAATTGTAGCGAGTTTGGTGTTATGATATATATTGTTAGAAACCGTCTATATTACAGTGATATCACGTCGAAAATCGTCTAGGACCGATACGGAAAAAGTTTCCTCTTGGCGGTGGGACTTAGAAAAATTTCCAGAGTTTTGTCGACGGAGTAGCACATCCGTCCATTATTTGCTAATAACTCGATAAATAATAATTGTAGCGAGTTTGGTGTTATGATATATATTGTTAGAAACCGTCTATATTACAGTGATATCACGTCGAAAATCGTCTAGGACCGATAGGGAAAAAGTTTCCTCTTGGCGGTGGGACTTAGAAAAATTTTCGTCGAACGTCCGACGGAGTAGCACATCCGTCCATTATTTGCTAATAACTCGATAAATAATAATTGTAGCGAGTTTGGTGTTATGATATATATTGTTAGAAACCGTCTATATTACAGTGATATCACGTCGAAAATCGTCTAGGACCGATACGGAAAAAGTTTCCTCTTGGCGGTGGGACTTAGAAAAATTTTCGTCGAACGTCCGACGGAGTAGCACATCCGTCCATTATTTGCTAATAACTCGATAAATAATAATTGTAGCGAGTTTGGTGTTATGATATATATTGTTAGAAACCGTCTATATTACAGTGATATCACGTCGAAAATCGTCTAGGACCGATACGGAAAAAGTTTCCTCTTGGCGGTGGGACTTAGAAAAATTTTCGTCGAACGTCCGACGGAGTAGCACATCCGTCCATTATTTGCTAATAACTCGATAAATAATAATTGTAGCGAGTTTGGTGTTATGATATATATTGTTAGAAACCGTCTATATTACAGTGATATCACGTCGAAAATCGTCTAGGACCGATACGGAAAAAGTTTCCTCTTGGCGGTGGGACTTAGAAAAATTTCCAGAGTTTTGTCGACGGAGTAGCACATCCGTCCATTATTTGCTAATAACTCGATAAATAATAATTGTAGCGAGTTTGGTGTTATGATATATATTGTTAGAAACCGTCTATATTACAGTGATATCACGTCGAAAATCGTCTAGGACCGATAGGGAAAAAGTTTCCTCTTGGCGGTGGGACTTAGAAAAATTTTCGTCGAACGTCCGACGGAGTAGCACATCCGTCCATTATTTGCTAATAACTCGATAAATAATAATTGTAGCGAGTTTGGTGTTATGATATATATTGTTAGAAACCGTCTATATTACAGTGATATCACGTCGAAAATCGTCTAGGACCGATACGGAAAAAGTTTCCTCTTGGCGGTGGGACTTAGAAAAATTTCCAGAGTTTTGTCGACGGAGTAGCACATCCGTCCATTATTTGCTAATAACTCGATAAATAATAATTGTAGCGAGTTTGGTGTTATGATATATATTGTTAGAAACCGTCTATATTACAGTGATATCACGTCGAAAATCGTCTAGGACCGATAGGGAAAAAGTTTCCTCTTGGCGGTGGGACTTAGAAAAATTTCCAGAGTTTTGTCGACGGAGTAGCACATCCGTCCATTATTTGCTAATAACTCGATAAATAATAATTGTAGCGAGTTTGGTGTTATGATATATATTGTTAGAAACCGTCTATATTACAGTGATATCACGTCGAAAATCGTCTAGGACCGATAGGGAAAAAGTTTCCTCTTGGCGGTGGGACTTAGAAAAATTTCCAGAGTTTTGTCGACGGAGTAGCACATCCGTCCATTATTTGCTAATAACTCGATAAATAATAATTGTAGCGAGTTTGGTGTTATGATATATATTGTTAGAAACCGTCTATATTACAGTGATATCACGTCGAAAATCGTCTAGGACCGATAGGGAAAAAGTTTCCTCTTGGCGGTGGGACTTAGAAAAATTTCCAGAGTTTTGTCGACGGAGTAGCACATCCGTCCATTATTTGCTAATAACTCGATAAATAATAATTGTAGCGAGTTTGGTGTTATGATATATATTGTTAGAAACCGTCTATATTACAGTGATATCACGTCGAAAATCGTCTAGGACCGATAGGGAAAAAGTTTCCTCTTGGCGGTGGGACTTAGAAAAATTTTCGTCGAACGTAGGACGGAGTAGCACATCCGTCCATTATTTGCTAATAACTCGATAAATAATAATTGTAGCGAGTTTGGTGTTATGGTATATATTGTTAGAAACCGTCTATATTACAGTGATATCACGTCGAAAATCGTCTAGGACCGATACGGAAAAAGTTTCCTCTTGGCGGTGGGACTTAGAAAAATTTCCAGAGTTTTGTCGACGGAGTAGCACATCCGTCCATTATTTGCTAATAACTCGATAAATAATAATTGTAGCGAGTTTGGTGTTATGATATATATTGTTAGAAACCGTCTATATTACAGTGATATCACGTCGAAAATCGTCTAGGACCGATAGGGAAAAAGTTTCCTCTTGGCGGTGGGACTTAGAAAAATTTCCAGAGTTTTGTCGACGGAGTAGCACATCCGTCCATTATTTGCTAATAACTCGATAAATAATAATTGTAGCGAGTTTGGTGTTATGATATATATTGTTAGAAACCGTCTATATTACAGTGATATCACGTCGAAAATCGTCTAGGACCGATAGGGAAAAAGTTTCCTCTTGGCGGTGGGACTTAGAAAAATTTTCGTCGAACGTCCGACGGAGTAGCACATCCGTCCATTATTTGCTAATAACTCGATAAATAATAATTGTAGCGAGTTTGGTGTTATGATATATATTGTTAGAAACCGTCTATATTACAGTGATATCACGTCGAAAATCGTCTAGGACCGATACGGAAAAAGTTTCCTCTTGGCGGTGGGACTTAGAAAAATTTTCGTCGAACGTCCGACGGAGTAGCACATCCGTCCATTATTTGCTAATAACTCGATAAATAATAATTGTAGCGAGTTTGGTGTTATGATATATATTGTTAGAAACCGTCTATATTACAGTGATATCACGTCGAAAATCGTCTAGGACCGATACGGAAAAAGTTTCCTCTTAGCGGTGGGACTTAGAAAAATTTCCAGAGTTTTGTCGACGGAGTAGCACATCCGTCCATTATTTGCTAATAACTCGATAAATAATAATTGTAGCGAGTTTGGTGTTATGATATATATTGTTAGAAACCGTCTATATTACAGTGATATCACGTCGAAAATCGTCTAGGACCGATAGGGAAAAAGTTTCCTCTTGGCGGTGGGACTTAGAAAAATTTCCAGAGTTTTGTCGACGGAGTAGCACATCCGTCCATTATTTGCTAATAACTCGATAAATAATAATTGTAGCGAGTTTGGTGTTATGATATATATTGTTAGAAACCGTCTATATTACAGTGATATCACGTCGAAAATCGTCTAGGACCGATAGGGAAAAAGTTTCCTCTTGGCGGTGGGACTTAGAAAAATTTTCGTCGAACGTCCGACGGAGTAGCACATCCGTCCATTATTTGCTAATAACTCGATAAATAATAATTGTAGCGAGTTTGGTGTTATGATATATATTGTTAGAAACCGTCTATATTACAGTGATATCACGTCGAAAATCGTCTAGGACCGATACGGAAAAAGTTTCCTCTTAGCGGTGGGACTTAGAAAAATTTCCAGAGTTTTGTCGACGGAGTAGCACATCCGTCCATTATTTGCTAATAACTCGATAAATAATAATTGTAGCGAGTTTGGTGTTATGATATATATTGTTAGAAACCGTCTATATTACAGTGATATCACGTCGAAAATCGTCTAGGACCGATAGGGAAAAAGTTTCCTCTTGGCGGTGGGACTTAGAAAAATTTCCAGTTTTGTCGACGGAGTAGCACATCCGTCCATTATTTGCTAATAACTCGATAAATAATAATTGTAGCGAGTTTGGTGTTATGATATATATTGTTAGAAACCGTCTATATTACAGTGATATCACGTCGAAAATCGTCTAGGACCGATAGGGAAAAAGTTTCCTCTTGGCGGTGGGACTTAGAAAAATTTTCGTCGAACGTCCGACGGAGTAGCACATCCGTCCATTATTTGCTAATAACTCGATAAATAATAATTGTAGCGAGTTTGGTGTTATGATATATATTGTTAGAAACCGTCTATATTACAGTGATATCACGTCGAAAATCGTCTAGGACCGATACGGAAAAAGTTTCCTCTTAGCGGTGGGACTTAGAAAAATTTCCAGAGTTTTGTCGACGGAGTAGCACATCCGTCCATTATTTGCTAATAACTCGATAAATAATAATTGTAGCGAGTTTGGTGTTATGATATATATTGTTAGAAACCGTCTATATTACAGTGATATCACGTCGAAAATCGTCTAGGACCGATAGGGAAAAAGTTTCCTCTTGGCGGTGGGACTTAGAAAAATTTTCGTCGAACGTCCGACGAAGTAGCACATCCGTCCATTATTTGCTAATAACTCGATAAATAATAATTGTAGCGAGTTTGGTGTTATGATACATATTGTTAGAAACCGTCTATATTACAGTGATATCACGTCGAAAATCGTCTAGGACCGATAGGGAAAAAGTTTCCTCTTGGCGGTGGGACTTGGAAAAATTTTCGTCGAACGTCCGACGGAGTAGCACATCCGTCCATTATTTGCTAATAACTCGATAAATAATAATTGTAGCGAGTTTGGTGTTATGATATATATTGTTAGAAACCGTCTATATTACAGTGATATCACGTCGAAAATCGTCTAGGACCGATAGGGAAAAAGTTTCCTCTTAGCGGTGGGACTTAGAAAAATTTTCGTCGAACGTCCGACGGAGTAGCACATCCGTCCATTATTTGCTAATAACTCGATAAATAATAATTGTAGCGAGTTTGGTGTTATGATATATATTGTTAGAAACCGTCTATATTACAGTGATATCACGTCGAAAATCGTCTAGGACCGATAGGGAAAAAGTTTCCTCTTGGCGGTGGGACTTAGAAAAATTTCCAGAGTTTTGTCGACGGAGTAGCACATCCGTCCATTATTTGCTAATAACTCGATAAATAATAATTGTAGCGAGTTTGGTGTTATGATACATATTGTTAGAAACCGTCTATATTACAGTGATATCACGTCGAAAATCGTCTAGGACCGATACGGAAAAAGTTTCCTCTTAGCGGTGGGACTTAGAAAAATTTTCGTCGAACGTCCGACGGAGTAGCACATCCGTCCATTATTTGCTAATAACTCGATAAATAATAATTGTAGCGAGTTTGGTGTTATGATATATATTGTTAGAAACCGTCTATATTACAGTGATATCACGTCGAAAATCGTCTAGGACCGATACGGAAAAAGTTTCCTCTTAGCGGTGGGACTTAGAAAAATTTCCAGAGTTTTGTCGACGGAGTAGCACATCCGTCCATTATTTGCTAATAACTCGATAAATAATAATTGTAGCGAGTTTGGTGTTATGATACATATTGTTAGAAACCGTCTATATTACAGTGATATCACGTCGAAAATCGTCTAGGACCGATACGGAAAAAGTTTCCTCTTAGCGGTGGGACTTAGAAAAATTTTCGTCGAACGTCCGACGGAGTAGCACATCCGTCCATTATTTGCTAATAACTCGATAAATAATAATTGTAGCGAGTTTGGTGTTATGATATATATTGTTAGAAACCGTCTATATTACAGTGATATCACGTCGAAAATCGTCTAGGACCGATAGGGAAAAAGTTTCCTCTTGGCGGTGGGACTTAGAAAAATTTTCGTCGAACGTCCGACGGAGTAGCACATCCGTCCATTATTTGCTAATAACTCGATAAATAATAATTGTAGCGAGTTTGGTGTTATGATATATATTGTTAGAAACCGTCTATATTACAGTGATATCACGTCGAAAATCGTCTAGGACCGATACGGAAAAAGTTTCCTCTTGGCGGTGGGACTTAGAAAAATTTTCGTCGAACGTCCGACGGAGTAGCACATCCGTCCATTATTTGCTAATAACTCGATAAATAATAATTGTAGCGAGTTTGGTGTTATGATATATATTGTTAGAAACCGTCTATATTACAGTGATATCACGTCGAAAATCGTCTAGGACCGATAGGGAAAAAGTTTCCTCTTGGCGGTGGGACTTAGAAAAATTTTCGTCGAACGTCCGACGGAGTAGCACATCCGTCCATTATTTGCTAATAACTCGATAAATAATAATTGTAGCGAGTTTGGTGTTATGATATATATTGTTAGAAACCGTCTATATTACAGTGATATCACGTCGAAAATCGTCTAGGACCGATAGGGAAAAAGTTTCCTCTTGGCGGTGGGACTTAGAAAAATTTCCAGAGTTTTGTCGACGGAGTAGCACATCCGTCCATTATTTGCTAATAACTCGATAAATAATAATTGTAGCGAGTTTGGTGTTATGATATATATTGTTAGAAACCGTCTATATTACAGTGATATCACGTCGAAAATCGTCTAGGACCGATACGGAAAAAGTTTCCTCTTAGCGGTGGGACTTAGAAAAATTTCCAGAGTTTTGTCGACGGAGTAGCACATCCGTCCATTATTTGCTAATAACTCGATAAATAATAATTGTAGCGAGTTTGGTGTTATGATATATATTGTTAGAAACCGTCTATATTACAGTGATATCACGTCGAAAATCGTCTAGGACCGATAGGGAAAAAGTTTCCTCTTAGCGGTGGGACTTAGAAAAATTTTCGTCGAACGTCCGACGGAGTAGCACATCCGTCCATTATTTGCTAATAACTCGATAAATAATAATTGTAGCGAGTTTGGTGTTATGATATATATTGTTAGAAACCGTCTATATTACAGTGATATCACGTCGAAAATCGTCTAGGACCGATAGGGAAAAAGTTTCCTCTTGGCGGTGGGACTTAGAAAAATTTCCAGAGTTTTGTCGACGGAGTAGCACATCCGTCCATTATTTGCTAATAACTCGATAAATAATAATTGTAGCGAGTTTGGTGTTATGATACATATTGTTAGAAACCGTCTATATTACAGTGATATCACGTCGAAAATCGTCTAGGACCGATACGGAAAAAGTTTCCTCTTAGCGGTGGGACTTAGAAAAATTTTCGTCGAACGTCCGACGGAGTAGCACATCCGTCCATTATTTGCTAATAACTCGATAAATAATAATTGTAGCGAGTTTGGTGTTATGATATATATTGTTAGAAACCGTCTATATTACAGTGATATCACGTCGAAAATCGTCTAGGACCGATACGGAAAAAGTTTCCTCTTAGCGGTGGGACTTAGAAAAATTTCCAGAGTTTTGTCGACGGAGTAGCACATCCGTCCATTATTTGCTAATAACTCGATAAATAATAATTGTAGCGAGTTTGGTGTTATGATACATATTGTTAGAAACCGTCTATATTACAGTGATATCACGTCGAAAATCGTCTAGGACCGATACGGAAAAAGTTTCCTCTTAGCGGTGGGACTTAGAAAAATTTTCGTCGAACGTCCGACGGAGTAGCACATCCGTCCATTATTTGCTAATAACTCGATAAATAATAATTGTAGCGAGTTTGGTGTTATGATATATATTGTTAGAAACCGTCTATATTACAGTGATATCACGTCGAAAATCGTCTAGGACCGATACGGAAAAAGTTTCCTCTTGGCGGTGGGACTTAGAAAAATTTTCGTCGAACGTCCGACGGAGTAGCACATCCGTCCATTATTTGCTAATAACTCGATAAATAATAATTGTAGCGAGTTTGGTGTTATGATATATATTGTTAGAAACCGTCTATATTACAGTGATATCACGTCGAAAATCGTCTAGGACCGATAGGGAAAAAGTTTCCTCTTGGCGGTGGGACTTAGAAAAATTTCGTCGAACGTCCGACGGAGTAGCACATCCGTCCATTATTTGCTAATAACTCGATAAATAATAATTGTAGCGAGTTTGGTGTTATGATATATATTGTTAGAAACCGTCTATATTACAGTGATATCACGTCGAAAATCGTCTAGGACCGATAGGGAAAAAGTTTCCTCTTGGCGGTGGGACTTAGAAAAATTTCCAGAGTTTTGTCGACGGAGTAGCACATCCGTCCATTATTTGCTAATAACTCGATAAATAATAATTGTAGCGAGTTTGGTGTTATGATATATATTGTTAGAAACCGTCTATATTACAGTGATATCACGTCGAAAATCGTCTAGGACCGATACGGAAAAAGTTTCCTCTTAGCGGTGGGACTTAGAAAAATTTCCAGAGTTTTGTCGACGGAGTAGCACATCCGTCCATTATTTGCTAATAACTCGATAAATAATAATTGTAGCGAGTTTGGTGTTATGATATATATTGTTAGAAACCGTCTATATTACAGTGATATCACGTCGAAAATCGTCTAGGACCGATAGGGAAAAAGTTTCCTCTTGGCGGTGGGACTTAGAAAAATTTCCAGAGTTTTGTCGACGGAGTAGCACATCCGTCCATTATTTGCTAATAACTCGATAAATAATAATTGTAGCGAGTTTGGTGTTATGATATATATTGTTAGAAACCGTCTATATTACAGTGATATCACGTCGAAAATCGTCTAGGACCGATAGGGAAAAAGTTTCCTCTTGGCGGTGGGACTTAGAAAAATTTTCGTCGAACGTCCGACGGAGTAGCACATCCGTCCATTATTTGCTAATAACTCGATAAATAATAATTGTAGCGAGTTTGGTGTTATGATATATATTGTTAGAAACCGTCTATATTACAGTGATATCACGTCGAAAATCGTCTAGGACCGATACGGAAAAAGTTTCCTCTTGGCGGTGGGACTTAGAAAAATTTTCGTCGAACGTCCGACGGAGTAGCACATTCGTCCATTATTTGCTAATAACTCGATAAATAATAATTGTAGCGAGTTTGGTGTTATGATATATATTGTTAGAAACCGTCTATATTACAGTGATATCACGTCGAAAATCGTCTAGGACCGATACGGAAAAAGTTTCCTCTTAGCGGTGGGACTTAGAAAAATTTCCAGAGTTTTGTCGACGGAGTAGCACATCCGTCCATTATTTGCTAATAACTCGATAAATAATAATTGTAGCGAGTTTGGTGTTATGATATATATTGTTAGAAACCGTCTATATTACAGTGATATCACGTCGAAAATCGTCTAGGACCGATAGGGAAAAAAGTTTCCTCTTGGCGGTGGGACTTAGAAAAATTTCCAGAGTTTTGTCGACGGAGTAGCACATCCGTCCATTATTTGCTAATAACTCGATAAATAATAATTGTAGCGAGTTTGGTGTTATGATATATATTGTTAGAAACCGTCTATATTACAGTGATATCACGTCGAAAATCGTCTAGGACCGATAGGGAAAAAGTTTCCTCTTGGCGGTGGGACTTAGAAAAATTTTCGTCGAACGTCCGACGGAGTAGCACATCCGTCCATTATTTGCTAATAACTCGATAAATAATAATTGTAGCGAGTTGGTGTTATGATATATATTGTTAGAAACCGTCTATATTACAGTGATATCACGTCGAAAATCGTCTAGGACGATACGGAAAAAGTTTCCTCTTAGCGGTGGGGACTTAGAAAAATTTCCCAGAGTTTTGTCGACGGAGTAGCACATCCGTCCATTATTTGCTAATAACTCGATAAATAATAATTGTAGCGAGTTTGGTGTTATGATATATATTGTTAGAAACCGTCTATATTACAGTGATATCACGTCGAAAATCGTCTAGGACCGATAGGGAAAAAGTTTCCTCTTGGCGGTGGGACTTAGAAAAATTTCCAGAGTTTTGTCGACGGAGTAGCACATCCGTCCATTATTTGCTAATAACTCGATAAATAATAATTGTAGCGAGTTTGGTGTTATGATATATATTGTTAGAAACCGTCTATATTACAGTGATATCACGTCGAAAATCGTCTAGGACCGATAGGGAAAAAGTTTCCTCTTGGCGGTGGGACTTAGAAAAATTTCCAGAGTTTTGTCGACGGAGTAGCACATCCGTCCATTATTTGCTAATAACTCGATAAATAATAATTGTAGCGAGTTTGGTGTTATGATATATATTGTTAGAAACCGTCTATATTACAGTGATATCACGTCGAAAATCGTCTAGGACCGATAGGGAAAAAGTTTCCTCTTGGCGGTGGGACTTAGAAAAATTTTCGTCGAACGTCCGACGGAGTAGCACATCCGTCCATTATTTGCTAATAACTCGATAAATAATAATTGTAGCGAGTTTGGTGTTATGATATATATTGTTAGAAACCGTCTATATTACAGTGATATCACGTCGAAAATCGTCTAGGACCGATACGGAAAAAGTTTCCTCTTAGCGGTGGGACTTAGAAAAATTTCCAGAGTTTTGTCGACGGAGTAGCACATCCGTCCATTATTTGCTAATAACTCGATAAATAATAATTGTAGCGAGTTTGGTGTTATGATATATATTGTTAGAAACCGTCTATATTACAGTGATATCACGTCGAAAATCGTCTAGGACCGATAGGGAAAAAGTTTCCTCTTGGCGGTGGGACTTAGAAAAATTTTCGTCGAACGTCCGACGAAGTAGCACATCCGTCCATTATTTGCTAATAACTCGATAAATAATAATTGTAGCGAGTTTGGTGTTATGATACATATTGTTAGAAACCGTCTATATTACAGTGATATCACGTCGAAAATCGTCTAGGACCGATAGGGAAAAAGTTTCCTCTTGGCGGTGGGACTTGGAAAAATTTTCGTCGAACGTCCGACGGAGTAGCACATCCGTCCATTATTTGCTAATAACTCGATAAATAATAATTGTAGCGAGTTTGGTGTTATGATATATATTGTTAGAAACCGTCTATATTACAGTGATATCACGTCGAAAATCGTCTAGGACCGATAGGGAAAAAGTTTCCTCTTAGCGGTGGGACTTAGAAAAATTTTCGTCGAACGTCCGACGGAGTAGCACATCCGTCCATTATTTGCTAATAACTCGATAAATAATAATTGTAGCGAGTTTGGTGTTATGATATATATTGTTAGAAACCGTCTATATTACAGTGATATCACGTCGAAAATCGTCTAGGACCGATAGGGAAAAAGTTTCCTCTTGGCGGTGGGACTTAGAAAAATTTCCAGAGTTTTGTCGACGGAGTAGCACATCCGTCCATTATTTGCTAATAACTCGATAAATAATAATTGTAGCGAGTTTGGTGTTATGATACATATTGTTAGAAACCGTCTATATTACAGTGATATCACGTCGAAAATCGTCTAGGACCGATACGGAAAAAGTTTCCTCTTAGCGGTGGGACTTAGAAAAATTTTCGTCGAACGTCCGACGGAGTAGCACATCCGTCCATTATTTGCTAATAACTCGATAAATAATAATTGTAGCGAGTTTGGTGTTATGATATATATTGTTAGAAACCGTCTATATTACAGTGATATCACGTCGAAAATCGTCTAGGACCGATACGGAAAAAGTTTCCTCTTAGCGGTGGGACTTAGAAAAATTTCCAGAGTTTTGTCGACGGAGTAGCACATCCGTCCATTATTTGCTAATAACTCGATAAATAATAATTGTAGCGAGTTTGGTGTTATGATACATATTGTTAGAAACCGTCTATATTACAGTGATATCACGTCGAAAATCGTCTAGGACCGATACGGAAAAAGTTTCCTCTTAGCGGTGGGACTTAGAAAAATTTTCGTCGAACGTCCGACGGAGTAGCACATCCGTCCATTATTTGCTAATAACTCGATAAATAATAATTGTAGCGAGTTTGGTGTTATGATATATATTGTTAGAAACCGTCTATATTACAGTGATATCACGTCGAAAATCGTCTAGGACCGATACGGAAAAAGTTTCCTCTTAGCGGTGGGACTTAGAAAAATTTCCAGAGTTTTGTCGACGGAGTAGCACATCCGTCCATTATTTGCTAATAACTCGATAAATAATAATTGTAGCGAGTTTGGTGTTATGATATATATTGTTAGAAACCGTCTATATTACAGTGATATCACGTCGAAAATCGTCTAGGACCGATAGGGAAAAAGTTTCCTCTTGGCGGTGGGACTTAGAAAAATTTTCGTCGAACGTCCGACGGAGTAGCACATCCGTCCATTATTTGCTAATAACTCGATAAATAATAATTGTAGCGAGTTTGGTGTTATGATATATATTGTTAGAAACCGTCTATATTACAGTGATATCACGTCGAAAATCGTCTAGGACCGATACGGAAAAAGTTTCCTCTTGGCGGTGGGACTTAGAAAAATTTTCGTCGAACGTCCGACGGAGTAGCACATCCGTCCATTATTTGCTAATAACTCGATAAATAATAATTGTAGCGAGTTTGGTGTTATGATATATATTGTTAGAAACCGTCTATATTACAGTGATATCACGTCGAAAATCGTCTAGGACCGATACGGAAAAAGTTTCCTCTTGGCGGTGGGACTTAGAAAAATTTCCAGAGTTTTGTCGACGGAGTAGCACATCCGTCCATTATTTGCTAATAACTCGATAAATAATAATTGTAGCGAGTTTGGTGTTATGATATATATTGTTAGAAACCGTCTATATTACAGTGATATCACGTCGAAAATCGTCTAGGACCGATAGGGAAAAAGTTTCCTCTTGGCGGTGGGACTTAGAAAAATTTTCGTCGAACGTCCGACGGAGTAGCACATCCGTCCATTATTTGCTAATAACTCGATAAATAATAATTGTAGCGAGTTTGGTGTTATGATATATATTGTTAGAAACCGTCTATATTACAGTGATATCACGTCGAAAATCGTCTAGGACCGATACGGAAAAAGTTTCCTCTTAGCGGTGGGACTTAGAAAAATTTCCAGAGTTTTGTCGACGGAGTAGCACATCCGTCCATTATTTGCTAATAACTCGATGAATAATAATTGTAGCGAGTTTGGTGTTATGATATATATTGTTAGAAACCGTCTATATTACAGTGATATCACGTCGAAAATCGTCTAGGACCGATAGGGAAAAAGTTTCCTCTTGGCGGTGGGACTTAGAAAAATTTTCGTCGAACGTCCGACGGAGTAGCACATCCGTCCATTATTTGCTAATAACTCGATGAATAATAATTGTAGCGAGTTTGGTGTTATGATATATATTGTTAGAAACCGTCTATATTACAGTGATATCACGTCGAAAATCGTCTAGGACCGATAGGGAAAAAGTTTCCTCTTGGCGGTGGGACTTAGAAAAATTTTCGTCGAACGTCCGACGGAGTAGCACATCCGTCCATTATTTGCTAATAACTCGATAAATAATAATTGTAGCGAGTTTGGTGTTATGATATATATTGTTAGAAACCGTCTATATTACAGTGATATCACGTCGAAAATCGTCTAGGACCGATACGGAAAAAGTTTCCTCTTAGCGGTGGGACTTAGAAAAATTTCCAGA
>NW_027489057.1:77500-90000 GCF_050948215.1 Halictus rubicundus | reverse complement strand
CTTTGAAGTATACTGATCCTTTTATTATTTTTTTTATTTTTTTTTTTCAAAACACTACGCCGCTGGTACCCGTGAACCTGGTAGAACAGAATGTAGTACGATCGGGTGTCACTCGGATCGCTAATAACTCGGTAAACACGCTTCCTAGTCGTTTGTCATCGCGATACATGCTATCGTAGAGAAAAAAAAAGATAGGGACAGAAGGAATCTCGTCAATCCAACGCTGCGGTACGCATAGACCTTCGGGGATACACTAACTAACAATACGGAGCATCATTTCCAACCGCCGTTTACCCGTGCAATTTGTAGAACAGAATGTAGTACGGCCGGGTGTCACTCGGATCGCTAATAACTCGGTAAACACGCTTCCTAGTCGTTTGTCATCGCGATACATGCTATCGTAGAGAAAAAAAAAGATAGAGACAGAAGGAATCTCGTCAATCCAACGCTGCGGTACGCATAGACCTTCGGGGATACACTAACTAACAATACGGAGCATCATTTCCAACCGCCGTTTACCCGTGCAATTTGTAGAACAGAATGTAGTACGGCCGGGTGTCACCCTACTCAAGTCCATTATTTGCTAATAACTCGATAAATAATAATTGTAGCGAGTTTGGTGTTATGATATATATTGTTAGAAACCGTCTATATTACAGTGATATCACGTCGAAAATCGTCTAGGACCGATAGGGAAAAAGTTTCCTCTTGGCGGTGGGACTTAGAAAAATTTTCGTCGAACGTCCGACGGAGTAGCACATCCGTCCATTATTTGCTAATAACTCGATAAATAATAATTGTAGCGAGTTTGGTGTTATGATATATATTGTTAGAAACCGTCTATATTACAGTGATATCACGTCGAAAATCGTCTAGGACCGATACGGAAAAAGTTTCCTCTTGGCGGTGGGACTTAGAAAAATTTCCAGAGTTTTGTCGACGGAGTAGCACATCCGTCCATTATTTGCTAATAACTCGATAAATAATAATTGTAGCGAGTTTGGTGTTATGATATATATTGTTAGAAACCGTCTATATTACAGTGATATCACGTCGAAAATCGTCTAGGACCGATAGGGAAAAAGTTTCCTCTTGGCGGTGGGACTTAGAAAAATTTCCAGAGTTTTGTCGACGGAGTAGCACATCCGTCCATTATTTGCTAATAACTCGATAAATAATAATTGTAGCGAGTTTGGTGTTATGATATATATTGTTAGAAACCGTCTATATTACAGTGATATCACGTCGAAAATCGTCTAGGACCGATAGGGAAAAAGTTTCCTCTTGGCGGTGGGACTTAGAAAAATTTTCGTCGAACGTCCGACGGAGTAGCACATCCGTCCATTATTTGCTAATAACTCGATAAATAATAATTGTAGCGAGTTTGGTGTTATGATATATATTGTTAGAAACCGTCTATATTACAGTGATATCACGTCGAAAATCGTCTAGGACCGATACGGAAAAAGTTTCCTCTTGGCGGTGGGACTTAGAAAAATTTTCGTCGAACGTCCGACGGAGTAGCACATCCGTCCATTATTTGCTAATAACTCGATAAATAATAATTGTAGCGAGTTTGGTGTTATGATATATATTGTTAGAAACCGTCTATATTACAGTGATATCACGTCGAAAATCGTCTAGGACCGATAGGGAAAAAGTTTCCTCTTGGCGGTGGGACTTAGAAAAATTTTCGTCGAACGTCCGACGGAGTAGCACATCCGTCCATTATTTGCTAATAACTCGATAAATAATAATTGTAGCGAGTTTGGTGTTATGATATATATTGTTAGAAACCGTCTATATTACAGTGATATCACGTCGAAAATCGTCTAGGACCGATACGGAAAAAGTTTCCTCTTAGCGGTGGGACTTAGAAAAATTTCCAGAGTTTTGTCGACGGAGTAGCACATCCGTCCATTATTTGCTAATAACTCGATAAATAATAATTGTAGCGAGTTTGGTGTTATGATATATATTGTTAGAAACCGTCTATATTACAGTGATATCACGTCGAAAATCGTCTAGGACCGATAGGGAAAAAGTTTCCTCTTGGCGGTGGGACTTAGAAAAATTTTCGTCGAACGTCCGACGAAGTAGCACATCCGTCCATTATTTGCTAATAACTCGATAAATAATAATTGTAGCGAGTTTGGTGTTATGATACATATTGTTAGAAACCGTCTATATTACAGTGATATCACGTCGAAAATCGTCTAGGACCGATAGGGAAAAAGTTTCCTCTTGGCGGTGGGACTTAGAAAAATTTTCGTCGAACGTCCGACGAAGTAGCACATCCGTCCATTATTTGCTAATAACTCGATAAATAATAATTGTAGCGAGTTTGGTGTTATGATATATATTGTTAGAAACCGTCTATATTACAGTGATATCACGTCGAAAATCGTCTAGGACCGATAGGGAAAAAGTTTCCTCTTGGCGGTGGGACTTAGAAAAATTTTCGTCGAACGTCCGACGGAGTAGCACATCCGTCCATTATTTGCTAATAACTCGATAAATAATAATTGTAGCGAGTTTGGTGTTATGATATATATTGTTAGAAACCGTCTATATTACAGTGATATCACGTCGAAAATCGTCTAGGACCGATAGGGAAAAAGTTTCCTCTTGGCGGTGGGACTTAGAAAAATTTCCAGAGTTTTGTCGACGGAGTAGCACATCCGTCCATTATTTGCTAATAACTCGATAAATAATAATTGTAGCGAGTTTGGTGTTATGATATATATTGTTAGAAACCGTCTATATTACAGTGATATCACGTCGAAAATCGTCTAGGACCGATAGGGAAAAAGTTTCCTCTTGGCGGTGGGACTTAGAAAAATTTTCGTCGAACGTCCGACGGAGTAGCACATCCGTCCATTATTTGCTAATAACTCGATAAATAATAATTGTAGCGAGTTTGGTGTTATGATATATATTGTTAGAAACCGTCTATATTACAGTGATATCACGTCGAAAATCGTCTAGGACCGATACGGAAAAAGTTTCCTCTTAGCGGTGGGACTTAGAAAAATTTCCAGAGTTTTGTCGACGGAGTAGCACATCCGTCCATTATTTGCTAATAACTCGATAAATAATAATTGTAGCGAGTTTGGTGTTATGATATATATTGTTAGAAACCGTCTATATTACAGTGATATCACGTCGAAAATCGTCTAGGACCGATAGGGAAAAAGTTTCCTCTTGGCGGTGGGACTTAGAAAAATTTTCGTCGAACGTCCGACGAAGTAGCACATCCGTCCATTATTTGCTAATAACTCGATAAATAATAATTGTAGCGAGTTTGGTGTTATGATACATATTGTTAGAAACCGTCTATATTACAGTGATATCACGTCGAAAATCGTCTAGGACCGATAGGGAAAAAGTTTCCTCTTGGCGGTGGGACTTGGAAAAATTTTCGTCGAACGTCCGACGGAGTAGCACATCCGTCCATTATTTGCTAATAACTCGATAAATAATAATTGTAGCGAGTTTGGTGTTATGATATATATTGTTAGAAACCGTCTATATTACAGTGATATCACGTCGAAAATCGTCTAGGACCGATAGGGAAAAAGTTTCCTCTTAGCGGTGGGACTTAGAAAAATTTTCGTCGAACGTCCGACGGAGTAGCACATCCGTCCATTATTTGCTAATAACTCGATAAATAATAATTGTAGCGAGTTTGGTGTTATGATATATATTGTTAGAAACCGTCTATATTACAGTGATATCACGTCGAAAATCGTCTAGGACCGATAGGGAAAAAGTTTCCTCTTGGCGGTGGGACTTAGAAAAATTTCCAGAGTTTTGTCGACGGAGTAGCACATCCGTCCATTATTTGCTAATAACTCGATAAATAATAATTGTAGCGAGTTTGGTGTTATGATACATATTGTTAGAAACCGTCTATATTACAGTGATATCACGTCGAAAATCGTCTAGGACCGATACGGAAAAAGTTTCCTCTTAGCGGTGGGACTTAGAAAAATTTTCGTCGAACGTCCGACGGAGTAGCACATCCGTCCATTATTTGCTAATAACTCGATAAATAATAATTGTAGCGAGTTTGGTGTTATGATATATATTGTTAGAAACCGTCTATATTACAGTGATATCACGTCGAAAATCGTCTAGGACCGATACGGAAAAAGTTTCCTCTTAGCGGTGGGACTTAGAAAAATTTCCAGAGTTTTGTCGACGGAGTAGCACATCCGTCCATTATTTGCTAATAACTCGATAAATAATAATTGTAGCGAGTTTGGTGTTATGATACATATTGTTAGAAACCGTCTATATTACAGTGATATCACGTCGAAAATCGTCTAGGACCGATACGGAAAAAGTTTCCTCTTAGCGGTGGGACTTAGAAAAATTTTCGTCGAACGTCCGACGGAGTAGCACATCCGTCCATTATTTGCTAATAACTCGATAAATAATAATTGTAGCGAGTTTGGTGTTATGATATATATTGTTAGAAACCGTCTATATTACAGTGATATCACGTCGAAAATCGTCTAGGACCGATACGGAAAAAGTTTCCTCTTGGCGGTGGGACTTAGAAAAATTTTCGTCGAACGTCCGACGGAGTAGCACATCCGTCCATTATTTGCTAATAACTCGATAAATAATAATTGTAGCGAGTTTGGTGTTATGATATATATTGTTAGAAACCGTCTATATTACAGTGATATCACGTCGAAAATCGTCTAGGACCGATAGGGAAAAAGTTTCCTCTTGGCGGTGGGACTTAGAAAAATTTTCGTCGAACGTCCGACGGAGTAGCACATCCGTCCATTATTTGCTAATAACTCGATAAATAATAATTGTAGCGAGTTTGGTGTTATGATATATATTGTTAGAAACCGTCTATATTACAGTGATATCACGTCGAAAATCGTCTAGGACCGATAGGGAAAAAGTTTCCTCTTGGCGGTGGGACTTAGAAAAATTTCCAGAGTTTTGTCGACGGAGTAGCACATCCGTCCATTATTTGCTAATAACTCGATAAATAATAATTGTAGCGAGTTTGGTGTTATGATATATATTGTTAGAAACCGTCTATATTACAGTGATATCACGTCGAAAATCGTCTAGGACCGATACGGAAAAAGTTTCCTCTTAGCGGTGGGACTTAGAAAAATTTCCAGAGTTTTGTCGACGGAGTAGCACATCCGTCCATTATTTGCTAATAACTCGATAAATAATAATTGTAGCGAGTTTGGTGTTATGATATATATTGTTAGAAACCGTCTATATTACAGTGATATCACGTCGAAAATCGTCTAGGACCGATAGGGAAAAAGTTTCCTCTTAGCGGTGGGACTTAGAAAAATTTTCGTCGAACGTCCGACGGAGTAGCACATCCGTCCATTATTTGCTAATAACTCGATAAATAATAATTGTAGCGAGTTTGGTGTTATGATATATATTGTTAGAAACCGTCTATATTACAGTGATATCACGTCGAAAATCGTCTAGGACCGATAGGGAAAAAGTTTCCTCTTGGCGGTGGGACTTAGAAAAATTTCCAGAGTTTTGTCGACGGAGTAGCACATCCGTCCATTATTTGCTAATAACTCGATAAATAATAATTGTAGCGAGTTTGGTGTTATGATACATATTGTTAGAAACCGTCTATATTACAGTGATATCACGTCGAAAATCGTCTAGGACCGATACGGAAAAAGTTTCCTCTTAGCGGTGGGACTTAGAAAAATTTTCGTCGAACGTCCGACGGAGTAGCACATCCGTCCATTATTTGCTAATAACTCGATAAATAATAATTGTAGCGAGTTTGGTGTTATGATATATATTGTTAGAAACCGTCTATATTACAGTGATATCACGTCGAAAATCGTCTAGGACCGATACGGAAAAAGTTTCCTCTTAGCGGTGGGACTTAGAAAAATTTCCAGAGTTTTGTCGACGGAGTAGCACATCCGTCCATTATTTGCTAATAACTCGATAAATAATAATTGTAGCGAGTTTGGTGTTATGATACATATTGTTAGAAACCGTCTATATTACAGTGATATCACGTCGAAAATCGTCTAGGACCGATACGGAAAAAGTTTCCTCTTAGCGGTGGGACTTAGAAAAATTTTCGTCGAACGTCCGACGGAGTAGCACATCCGTCCATTATTTGCTAATAACTCGATAAATAATAATTGTAGCGAGTTTGGTGTTATGATATATATTGTTAGAAACCGTCTATATTACAGTGATATCACGTCGAAAATCGTCTAGGACCGATACGGAAAAAGTTTCCTCTTGGCGGTGGGACTTAGAAAAATTTTCGTCGAACGTCCGACGGAGTAGCACATCCGTCCATTATTTGCTAATAACTCGATAAATAATAATTGTAGCGAGTTTGGTGTTATGATATATATTGTTAGAAACCGTCTATATTACAGTGATATCACGTCGAAAATCGTCTAGGACCGATAGGGAAAAAGTTTCCTCTTGGCGGTGGGACTTAGAAAAATTTTCGTCGAACGTCCGACGGAGTAGCACATCCGTCCATTATTTGCTAATAACTCGATAAATAATAATTGTAGCGAGTTTGGTGTTATGATATATATTGTTAGAAACCGTCTATATTACAGTGATATCACGTCGAAAATCGTCTAGGACCGATAGGGAAAAAGTTTCCTCTTGGCGGTGGGACTTAGAAAAATTTCCAGAGTTTTGTCGACGGAGTAGCACATCCGTCCATTATTTGCTAATAACTCGATAAATAATAATTGTAGCGAGTTTGGTGTTATGATATATATTGTTAGAAACCGTCTATATTACAGTGATATCACGTCGAAAATCGTCTAGGACCGATACGGAAAAAGTTTCCTCTTAGCGGTGGGACTTAGAAAAATTTCCAGAGTTTTGTCGACGGAGTAGCACATCCGTCCATTATTTGCTAATAACTCGATAAATAATAATTGTAGCGAGTTTGGTGTTATGATATATATTGTTAGAAACCGTCTATATTACAGTGATATCACGTCGAAAATCGTCTAGGACCGATAGGGAAAAAGTTTCCTCTTGGCGGTGGGACTTAGAAAAATTTCCAGAGTTTTGTCGACGGAGTAGCACATCCGTCCATTATTTGCTAATAACTCGATAAATAATAATTGTAGCGAGTTTGGTGTTATGATATATATTGTTAGAAACCGTCTATATTACAGTGATATCACGTCGAAAATCGTCTAGGACCGATAGGGAAAAAGTTTCCTCTTGGCGGTGGGACTTAGAAAAATTTTCGTCGAACGTCCGACGGAGTAGCACATCCGTCCATTATTTGCTAATAACTCGATAAATAATAATTGTAGCGAGTTTGGTGTTATGATATATATTGTTAGAAACCGTCTATATTACAGTGATATCACGTCGAAAATCGTCTAGGACCGATACGGAAAAAGTTTCCTCTTGGCGGTGGGACTTAGAAAAATTTTCGTCGAACGTCCGACGGAGTAGCACATCCGTCCATTATTTGCTAATAACTCGATAAATAATAATTGTAGCGAGTTTGGTGTTATGATATATATTGTTAGAAACCGTCTATATTACAGTGATATCACGTCGAAAATCGTCTAGGACCGATACGGAAAAAGTTTCCTCTTAGCGGTGGGACTTAGAAAAATTTCCAGAGTTTTGTCGACGGAGTAGCACATCCGTCCATTATTTGCTAATAACTCGATAAATAATAATTGTAGCGAGTTTGGTGTTATGATATATATTGTTAGAAACCGTCTATATTACAGTGATATCACGTCGAAAATCGTCTAGGACCGATAGGGAAAAAGTTTCCTCTTGGCGGTGGGACTTAGAAAAATTTCCAGAGTTTTGTCGACGGAGTAGCACATCCGTCCATTATTTGCTAATAACTCGATAAATAATAATTGTAGCGAGTTTGGTGTTATGATATATATTGTTAGAAACCGTCTATATTACAGTGATATCACGTCGAAAATCGTCTAGGACCGATAGGGAAAAAGTTTCCTCTTGGCGGTGGGACTTAGAAAAATTTTCGTCGAACGTCCGACGGAGTAGCACATCCGTCCATTATTTGCTAATAACTCGATAAATAATAATTGTAGCGAGTTTGGTGTTATGATATATATTGTTAGAAACCGTCTATATTACAGTGATATCACGTCGAAAATCGTCTAGGACCGATACGGAAAAAGTTTCCTCTTAGCGGTGGGACTTAGAAAAATTTCCAGAGTTTTGTCGACGGAGTAGCACATCCGTCCATTATTTGCTAATAACTCGATAAATAATAATTGTAGCGAGTTTGGTGTTATGATATATATTGTTAGAAACCGTCTATATTACAGTGATATCACGTCGAAAATCGTCTAGGACCGATAGGGAAAAAGTTTCCTCTTGGCGGTGGGACTTAGAAAAATTTCCAGAGTTTTGTCGACGGAGTAGCACATCCGTCCATTATTTGCTAATAACTCGATAAATAATAATTGTAGCGAGTTTGGTGTTATGATATATATTGTTAGAAACCGTCTATATTACAGTGATATCACGTCGAAAATCGTCTAGGACCGATAGGGAAAAAGTTTCCTCTTGGCGGTGGGACTTAGAAAAATTTCCAGAGTTTTGTCGACGGAGTAGCACATCCGTCCATTATTTGCTAATAACTCGATAAATAATAATTGTAGCGAGTTTGGTGTTATGATATATATTGTTAGAAACCGTCTATATTACAGTGATATCACGTCGAAAATCGTCTAGGACCGATAGGGAAAAAGTTTCCTCTTGGCGGTGGGACTTAGAAAAATTTTCGTCGAACGTCCGACGGAGTAGCACATCCGTCCATTATTTGCTAATAACTCGATAAATAATAATTGTAGCGAGTTTGGTGTTATGATATATATTGTTAGAAACCGTCTATATTACAGTGATATCACGTCGAAAATCGTCTAGGACCGATACGGAAAAAGTTTCCTCTTAGCGGTGGGACTTAGAAAAATTTCCAGAGTTTTGTCGACGGAGTAGCACATCCGTCCATTATTTGCTAATAACTCGATAAATAATAATTGTAGCGAGTTTGGTGTTATGATATATATTGTTAGAAACCGTCTATATTACAGTGATATCACGTCGAAAATCGTCTAGGACCGATAGGGAAAAAGTTTCCTCTTGGCGGTGGGACTTAGAAAAATTTTCGTCGAACGTCCGACGAAGTAGCACATCCGTCCATTATTTGCTAATAACTCGATAAATAATAATTGTAGCGAGTTTGGTGTTATGATACATATTGTTAGAAACCGTCTATATTACAGTGATATCACGTCGAAAATCGTCTAGGACCGATAGGGAAAAAGTTTCCTCTTGGCGGTGGGACTTGGAAAAATTTTCGTCGAACGTCCGACGGAGTAGCACATCCGTCCATTATTTGCTAATAACTCGATAAATAATAATTGTAGCGAGTTTGGTGTTATGATATATATTGTTAGAAACCGTCTATATTACAGTGATATCACGTCGAAAATCGTCTAGGACCGATAGGGAAAAAGTTTCCTCTTAGCGGTGGGACTTAGAAAAATTTTCGTCGAACGTCCGACGGAGTAGCACATCCGTCCATTATTTGCTAATAACTCGATAAATAATAATTGTAGCGAGTTTGGTGTTATGATATATATTGTTAGAAACCGTCTATATTACAGTGATATCACGTCGAAAATCGTCTAGGACCGATAGGGAAAAAGTTTCCTCTTGGCGGTGGGACTTAGAAAAATTTCCAGAGTTTTGTCGACGGAGTAGCACATCCGTCCATTATTTGCTAATAACTCGATAAATAATAATTGTAGCGAGTTTGGTGTTATGATACATATTGTTAGAAACCGTCTATATTACAGTGATATCACGTCGAAAATCGTCTAGGACCGATACGGAAAAAGTTTCCTCTTAGCGGTGGGACTTAGAAAAATTTTCGTCGAACGTCCGACGGAGTAGCACATCCGTCCATTATTTGCTAATAACTCGATAAATAATAATTGTAGCGAGTTTGGTGTTATGATATATATTGTTAGAAACCGTCTATATTACAGTGATATCACGTCGAAAATCGTCTAGGACCGATACGGAAAAAGTTTCCTCTTAGCGGTGGGACTTAGAAAAATTTCCAGAGTTTTGTCGACGGAGTAGCACATCCGTCCATTATTTGCTAATAACTCGATAAATAATAATTGTAGCGAGTTTGGTGTTATGATACATATTGTTAGAAACCGTCTATATTACAGTGATATCACGTCGAAAATCGTCTAGGACCGATACGGAAAAAGTTTCCTCTTAGCGGTGGGACTTAGAAAAATTTTCGTCGAACGTCCGACGGAGTAGCACATCCGTCCATTATTTGCTAATAACTCGATAAATAATAATTGTAGCGAGTTTGGTGTTATGATATATATTGTTAGAAACCGTCTATATTACAGTGATATCACGTCGAAAATCGTCTAGGACCGATACGGAAAAAGTTTCCTCTTAGCGGTGGGACTTAGAAAAATTTCCAGAGTTTTGTCGACGGAGTAGCACATCCGTCCATTATTTGCTAATAACTCGATAAATAATAATTGTAGCGAGTTTGGTGTTATGATATATATTGTTAGAAACCGTCTATATTACAGTGATATCACGTCGAAAATCGTCTAGGACCGATAGGGAAAAAGTTTCCTCTTGGCGGTGGGACTTAGAAAAATTTTCGTCGAACGTCCGACGGAGTAGCACATCCGTCCATTATTTGCTAATAACTCGATAAATAATAATTGTAGCGAGTTTGGTGTTATGATATATATTGTTAGAAACCGTCTATATTACAGTGATATCACGTCGAAAATCGTCTAGGACCGATACGGAAAAAGTTTCCTCTTGGCGGTGGGACTTAGAAAAATTTTCGTCGAACGTCCGACGGAGTAGCACATCCGTCCATTATTTGCTAATAACTCGATAAATAATAATTGTAGCGAGTTTGGTGTTATGATATATATTGTTAGAAACCGTCTATATTACAGTGATATCACGTCGAAAATCGTCTAGGACCGATACGGAAAAAGTTTCCTCTTGGCGGTGGGACTTAGAAAAATTTCCAGAGTTTTGTCGACGGAGTAGCACATCCGTCCATTATTTGCTAATAACTCGATAAATAATAATTGTAGCGAGTTTGGTGTTATGATATATATTGTTAGAAACCGTCTATATTACAGTGATATCACGTCGAAAATCGTCTAGGACCGATAGGGAAAAAGTTTCCTCTTGGCGGTGGGACTTAGAAAAATTTTCGTCGAACGTCCGACGGAGTAGCACATCCGTCCATTATTTGCTAATAACTCGATAAATAATAATTGTAGCGAGTTTGGTGTTATGATATATATTGTTAGAAACCGTCTATATTACAGTGATATCACGTCGAAAATCGTCTAGGACCGATACGGAAAAAGTTTCCTCTTAGCGGTGGGACTTAGAAAAATTTCCAGAGTTTTGTCGACGGAGTAGCACATCCGTCCATTATTTGCTAATAACTCGATGAATAATAATTGTAGCGAGTTTGGTGTTATGATATATATTGTTAGAAACCGTCTATATTACAGTGATATCACGTCGAAAATCGTCTAGGACCGATAGGGAAAAAGTTTCCTCTTGGCGGTGGGACTTAGAAAAATTTTCGTCGAACGTCCGACGGAGTAGCACATCCGTCCATTATTTGCTAATAACTCGATGAATAATAATTGTAGCGAGTTTGGTGTTATGATATATATTGTTAGAAACCGTCTATATTACAGTGATATCACGTCGAAAATCGTCTAGGACCGATAGGGAAAAAGTTTCCTCTTGGCGGTGGGACTTAGAAAAATTTTCGTCGAACGTCCGACGGAGTAGCACATCCGTCCATTATTTGCTAATAACTCGATAAATAATAATTGTAGCGAGTTTGGTGTTATGATATATATTGTTAGAAACCGTCTATATTACAGTGATATCACGTCGAAAATCGTCTAGGACCGATACGGAAAAAGTTTCCTCTTAGCGGTGGGACTTAGAAAAATTTCCAGAGTTTTGTCGACGGAGTAGCACATCCGTCCATTATTTGCTAATAACTCGATGAATAATAATTGTAGCGAGTTTGGTGTTATGATATATATTGTTAGAAACCGTCTATATTACAGTGATATCACGTCGAAAATCGTCTAGGACCGATAGGGAAAAAGTTTCCTCTTGGCGGTGGGACTTAGAAAAATTTTCGTCGAACGTCCGACGGAGTAGCACATCCGTCCATTATTTGCTAATAACTCGATAAATAATAATTGTAGCGAGTTTGGTGTTATGATATATATTGTTAGAAACCGTCTATATTACAGTGATATCACGTCGAAAATCGTCTAGGACCGATACGGAAAAAGTTTCCTCTTAGCGGTGGGACTTAGAAAAATTTCCAGAGTTTTGTCGACGGAGTAGCACATCCGTCCATTATTTGCTAATAACTCGAT
>NW_027489057.1:65000-67500 GCF_050948215.1 Halictus rubicundus | reverse complement strand
AAGGCAACACGCAGCTGCCGTTCACAGTGACGGATCACAAATGGATTTACATAGTTACCATGGGGAGATTGATGCGAATATATAGCCTCTCGCTCCCAATTGTCACTATGCAGTGCCTCCTCGGGGCGCCCGCCGGATACCACTTCTATGACGTGGGAACTAAATCGATAGTGGCGAAGCGCCTCAAAGGGTTTCGGCCCATGCGCCTAGCTCCACGCACGATGTGAGGCCAGAAAAGGAGCGGGCTTCACGGGGGGCTTTCGGCTGCCAATCCGTCTGTCCCCCCACTCGCAGCCAAAATGGAAGGAAACGAAAATAATGTTATACCACGCCCGGGTTCTCGGATGGCCCGGGCACTGCGAGTGCGAATGAATGTCGCATCAGGAGCTGACGACGCAGCCGGACCATCGGCTATGCAAGGAAACTTGCCACAGCAAAGTTCTGCCACCCCACCGGCTTTTCCATGCGGGGTCTGTGGCCGAGAGTTTCCAACACGGATAGGCCTGGGCGTGCACACGCGCCGAGCCCATCCGATTGAAGCCAACGATGCGATCGATGTTGAACGCCGTAAGGCACGTTGGGACGACGAGGAGGTGTGTCTCATGGCGCGTGCTGAGGCTACCGCGACCTTAGCAGGGGGAGTTCGTTTCATGAACCAGTATCTGGTCGAGCGATTCCCCCACAGAACTCTTGAGGCCATCAAAGGTAAAAGGAAGCAGGAGGGTTACCGTGCGATGGTCCAGAGTTTCTGCCAGCAAGCTGCCGCAGTGAGCGGCGGCGATGACGGAGGAGGGTCCGGGTCCGAGGTGATGATACGAGCCACCGAACCCTCTGCGTCCAATGAGACCACCACCCCCCCGTGCGTCGCCCTTCCCAGTCCTGAACCTCATCAAGACGATGAGAGGCTCCGGGAAGCGATTGCATTTCTCATCGAGGAATGCGCGCGTCTTCGGAGCTACCAGGCTGGTAGACTGTGCGATATCGCACGGTCTGCCTTGGCGGGTGAAAGAATCACCGACGCCATCTCCGGATGGTTAGGTGATATATTCCCCAAAAAGGAGAAGAGGCTGCCTCGCGCCCCAACTAGACAACGAGAGCATAATCCTCCCTGCACCGGAGAGAGTAGAGAGCAGAAGCGCCGTAGAGAATATGCCATTGTGCAGAAGCTCTACAAGAAGAACAGGCGAAGCTGCCTTAACTACATCCTTGAAGGAGAGGAAGATAGGAACCGGCCTTCTCCCCAGGTCTTCGGCGAGTACTGGAAACCTCTTATTGAGCAATCCAGTACCGCCGACGGGGATTTGACGGGACTCCTTGACGCCTCCTCGGGATTAAGGCAGCGTGCGACCGTCGAAACGGCTGCCCGAGGGATTCATCTCGAGGGCGCCGGAGAGAGCACGAGCCCACCGGGGCCCGATAAGTCTTCCCTATGGCGGCCTATCAGTCCTCTCGAGGTTGAGAAGCATGCCGTACGGGACGGTTCAGCACCAGGTCTGGACGGTATTACGCCTCGTGAGTGGAAGTTTGTCCCTTCCACTCTACGCGCATTACTGTTCAACCTCCTGCTCTTTGCAAGAGAGGTCCCTAGGACGATGTCCATAACCCGGACGGTCTTCCTTAGGAAAGCCGTGAAATCAGATCGGCCCTTGCCATCTGACTATCGGCCCCTAAGCGTAGGATCTGTCCCGTTGAGGCAATTCCACCGCATTTTGGCGACTAGGTTCGTAGCGCTTGATATCATCGACGAACGTCAACGAGGATTTAAGACGGTCGATGGGGTATGTGAGAATGTCACTATCCTTACGGCAGCGCTCGCTGAAGCAAGGCGCAGGAACAGGTCCCTGCATATGGCTTGTGTGGACGTGGCGAAAGCTTTCGACACGGTCTCACACCCGGCCATATTTAAAGCCATAGAGGAAGCGGATTTACCACCAAGCTTCCTCCAGTACATGCGCTCGACCTATGCCGCCGCGGAGACCAGACTGCAGCTTGACGGTCTATTGGAATCGCCGATCCAGTTGGGTCGTGGAGTACGCCAGGGAGATCCTCTATCGCCCCTTGTGTTCAATCTGGTCGTGGATAGAGCACTGGGAGCTCTCTCGGAGGATGTTGGCTTCATCATGGGTGAAACGCGTATTAACGCTTTGGCCTATGCCGACGACATTGTGCTCCTGTCGTCGACGAAACATGGTTTGCAGGAGAATTTGAACCGCTTGTACGCTGCTTTCCAGCGCTGCGGCTTGGATATCAATGCTAATAAAACCGGGGTTCTCTCCTTGGTAGCATCCGGACGTGAGAAGAAGGTGAGGGTCCTAACCAGCCCAACATTCCATCTTGGGGACACTTTGCTTCCGCAAAAGTCTCCCACTGACGTTTGGACCTATCTCGGAGCTACCTTCCAAGGTGCTAAGGGAAGTGCCACATCGGTGCCTCTGAGTAGTTATCTAGACCAGCTTAAGAAGGCTCCTTTGAAGCCACAGCAGCGCCTATCACTGCTGAA
>NW_027489057.1:55000-60000 GCF_050948215.1 Halictus rubicundus | reverse complement strand
ATGATATATATTGTTAGAAACCGTCTATATTACAGTGATATCACGTCGAAAATCGTCTAGGACCGATAGGGAAAAAGTTTCCTCTTGGCGGTGGGACTTAGAAAAATTTCCAGAGTTTTGTCGACGGAGTAGCACATCCGTCCATTATTTGCTAATAACTCGATAAATAATAATTGTAGCGAGTTTGGTGTTATGATATATATTGTTAGAAACCGTCTATATTACAGTGATATCACGTCGAAAATCGTCTAGGACCGATAGGGAAAAAGTTTCCTCTTGGCGGTGGGACTTAGAAAAATTTTCGTCGAACGTCCGACGGAGTAGCACATCCGTCCATTATTTGCTAATAACTCGATAAATAATAATTGTAGCGAGTTTGGTGTTATGATATATATTGTTAGAAACCGTCTATATTACAGTGATATCACGTCGAAAATCGTCTAGGACCGATACGGAAAAAGTTTCCTCTTAGCGGTGGGACTTAGAAAAATTTCCAGAGTTTTGTCGACGGAGTAGCACATCCGTCCATTATTTGCTAATAACTCGATAAATAATAATTGTAGCGAGTTTGGTGTTATGATATATATTGTTAGAAACCGTCTATATTACAGTGATATCACGTCGAAAATCGTCTAGGACCGATAGGGAAAAAGTTTCCTCTTGGCGGTGGGACTTAGAAAAATTTTCGTCGAACGTCCGACGAAGTAGCACATCCGTCCATTATTTGCTAATAACTCGATAAATAATAATTGTAGCGAGTTTGGTGTTATGATACATATTGTTAGAAACCGTCTATATTACAGTGATATCACGTCGAAAATCGTCTAGGACCGATAGGGAAAAAGTTTCCTCTTGGCGGTGGGACTTGGAAAAATTTTCGTCGAACGTCCGACGGAGTAGCACATCCGTCCATTATTTGCTAATAACTCGATAAATAATAATTGTAGCGAGTTTGGTGTTATGATATATATTGTTAGAAACCGTCTATATTACAGTGATATCACGTCGAAAATCGTCTAGGACCGATAGGGAAAAAGTTTCCTCTTAGCGGTGGGACTTAGAAAAATTTTCGTCGAACGTCCGACGGAGTAGCACATCCGTCCATTATTTGCTAATAACTCGATAAATAATAATTGTAGCGAGTTTGGTGTTATGATATATATTGTTAGAAACCGTCTATATTACAGTGATATCACGTCGAAAATCGTCTAGGACCGATAGGGAAAAAGTTTCCTCTTGGCGGTGGGACTTAGAAAAATTTCCAGAGTTTTGTCGACGGAGTAGCACATCCGTCCATTATTTGCTAATAACTCGATAAATAATAATTGTAGCGAGTTTGGTGTTATGATATATATTGTTAGAAACCGTCTATATTACAGTGATATCACGTCGAAAATCGTCTAGGACCGATAGGGAAAAAGTTTCCTCTTGGCGGTGGGACTTAGAAAAATTTTCGTCGAACGTCCGACGAAGTAGCACATCCGTCCATTATTTGCTAATAACTCGATAAATAATAATTGTAGCGAGTTTGGTGTTATGATACATATTGTTAGAAACCGTCTATATTACAGTGATATCACGTCGAAAATCGTCTAGGACCGATAGGGAAAAAGTTTCCTCTTGGCGGTGGGACTTGGAAAAATTTTCGTCGAACGTCCGACGGAGTAGCACATCCGTCCATTATTTGCTAATAACTCGATAAATAATAATTGTAGCGAGTTTGGTGTTATGATACATATTGTTAGAAACCGTCTATATTACAGTGATATCACGTCGAAAATCGTCTAGGACCGATACGGAAAAAGTTTCCTCTTAGCGGTGGGACTTAGAAAAATTTTCGTCGAACGTCCGACGGAGTAGCACATCCGTCCATTATTTGCTAATAACTCGATAAATAATAATTGTAGCGAGTTTGGTGTTATGATATATATTGTTAGAAACCGTCTATATTACAGTGATATCACGTCGAAAATCGTCTAGGACCGATACGGAAAAAGTTTCCTCTTGGCGGTGGGACTTAGAAAAATTTTCGTCGAACGTCCGACGGAGTAGCACATCCGTCCATTATTTGCTAATAACTCGATAAATAATAATTGTAGCGAGTTTGGTGTTATGATATATATTGTTAGAAACCGTCTATATTACAGTGATATCACGTCGAAAATCGTCTAGGACCGATACGGAAAAAGTTTCCTCTTGGCGGTGGGACTTAGAAAAATTTTCGTCGAACGTCCGACGGAGTAGCACATCCGTCCATTATTTGCTAATAACTCGATAAATAATAATTGTAGCGAGTTTGGTGTTATGATATATATTGTTAGAAACCGTCTATATTACAGTGATATCACGTCGAAAATCGTCTAGGACCGATAGGGAAAAAGTTTCCTCTTGGCGGTGGGACTTAGAAAAATTTCCAGAGTTTTGTCGACGGAGTAGCACATCCGTCCATTATTTGCTAATAACTCGATAAATAATAATTGTAGCGAGTTTGGTGTTATGATATATATTGTTAGAAACCGTCTATATTACAGTGATATCACGTCGAAAATCGTCTAGGACCGATACGGAAAAAGTTTCCTCTTAGCGGTGGGACTTAGAAAAATTTCCAGAGTTTTGTCGACGGAGTAGCACATCCGTCCATTATTTGCTAATAACTCGATAAATAATAATTGTAGCGAGTTTGGTGTTATGATATATATTGTTAGAAACCGTCTATATTACAGTGATATCACGTCGAAAATCGTCTAGGACCGATAGGGAAAAAGTTTCCTCTTAGCGGTGGGACTTAGAAAAATTTTCGTCGAACGTCCGACGGAGTAGCACATCCGTCCATTATTTGCTAATAACTCGATAAATAATAATTGTAGCGAGTTTGGTGTTATGATATATATTGTTAGAAACCGTCTATATTACAGTGATATCACGTCGAAAATCGTCTAGGACCGATAGGGAAAAAGTTTCCTCTTGGCGGTGGGACTTAGAAAAATTTTCGTCGAACGTCCGACGGAGTAGCACATCCGTCCATTATTTGCTAATAACTCGATAAATAATAATTGTAGCGAGTTTGGTGTTATGATATATATTGTTAGAAACCGTCTATATTACAGTGATATCACGTCGAAAATCGTCTAGGACCGATAGGGAAAAAGTTTCCTCTTGGCGGTGGGACTTAGAAAAATTTTCGTCGAACGTCCGACGGAGTAGCACATCCGTCCATTATTTGCTAATAACTCGATAAATAATAATTGTAGCGAGTTTGGTGTTATGATATATATTGTTAGAAACCGTCTATATTACAGTGATATCACGTCGAAAATCGTCTAGGACCGATACGGAAAAAGTTTCCTCTTAGCGGTGGGACTTAGAAAAATTTCCAGAGTTTTGTCGACGGAGTAGCACATCCGTCCATTATTTGCTAATAACTCGATAAATAATAATTGTAGCGAGTTTGGTGTTATGATATATATTGTTAGAAACCGTCTATATTACAGTGATATCACGTCGAAAATCGTCTAGGACCGATAGGGAAAAAGTTTCCTCTTGGCGGTGGGACTTAGAAAAATTTCCAGAGTTTTGTCGACGGAGTAGCACATCCGTCCATTATTTGCTAATAACTCGATAAATAATAATTGTAGCGAGTTTGGTGTTATGATATATATTGTTAGAAACCGTCTATATTACAGTGATATCACGTCGAAAATCGTCTAGGACCGATAGGGAAAAAGTTTCCTCTTGGCGGTGGGACTTAGAAAAATTTTCGTCGAACGTCCGACGGAGTAGCACATCCGTCCATTATTTGCTAATAACTCGATAAATAATAATTGTAGCGAGTTTGGTGTTATGATATATATTGTTAGAAACCGTCTATATTACAGTGATATCACGTCGAAAATCGTCTAGGACCGATACGGAAAAAGTTTCCTCTTAGCGGTGGGACTTAGAAAAATTTCCAGAGTTTTGTCGACGGAGTAGCACATCCGTCCATTATTTGCTAATAACTCGATGAATAATAATTGTAGCGAGTTTGGTGTTATGATATATATTGTTAGAAACCGTCTATATTACAGTGATATCACGTCGAAAATCGTCTAGGACCGATAGGGAAAAAGTTTCCTCTTGGCGGTGGGACTTAGAAAAATTTTCGTCGAACGTCCGACGGAGTAGCACATCCGTCCATTATTTGCTAATAACTCGATGAATAATAATTGTAGCGAGTTTGGTGTTATGATATATATTGTTAGAAACCGTCTATATTACAGTGATATCACGTCGAAAATCGTCTAGGACCGATAGGGAAAAAGTTTCCTCTTGGCGGTGGGACTTAGAAAAATTTTCGTCGAACGTCCGACGGAGTAGCACATCCGTCCATTATTTGCTAATAACTCGATAAATAATAATTGTAGCGAGTTTGGTGTTATGATATATATTGTTAGAAACCGTCTATATTACAGTGATATCACGTCGAAAATCGTCTAGGACCGATACGGAAAAAGTTTCCTCTTAGCGGTGGGACTTAGAAAAATTTCCAGAGTTTTGTCGACGGAGTAGCACATCCGTCCATTATTTGCTAATAACTCGATGAATAATAATTGTAGCGAGTTTGGTGTTATGATATATATTGTTAGAAACCGTCTATATTACAGTGATATCACGTCGAAAATCGTCTAGGACCGATAGGGAAAAAGTTTCCTCTTGGCGGTGGGACTTAGAAAAATTTTCGTCGAACGTCCGACGGAGTAGCACATCCGTCCATTATTTGCTAATAACTCGATAAATAATAATTGTAGCGAGTTTGGTGTTATGATATATATTGTTAGAAACCGTCTATATTACAGTGATATCACGTCGAAAATCGTCTAGGACCGATACGGAAAAAGTTTCCTCTTAGCGGTGGGACTTAGAAAAATTTCCAGAGTTTTGTCGACGGAGTAGCACATCCGTCCATTATTTGCTAATAACTCGATAAATAATAATTGTAGCGAGTTTGGTGTTATGATATA
>NW_027489057.1:35000-42500 GCF_050948215.1 Halictus rubicundus | reverse complement strand
ATAAATAATAATTGTAGCGAGTTTGGTGTTATGATATATATTGTTAGAAACCGTCTATATTACAGTGATATCACGTCGAAAATCGTCTAGGACCGATAGGGAAAAAGTTTCCTCTTGGCGGTGGGACTTAGAAAAATTTTCGTCGAACGTCCGACGGAGTAGCACATCCGTCCATTATTTGCTAATAACTCGATAAATAATAATTGTAGCGAGTTTGGTGTTATGATATATATTGTTAGAAACCGTCTATATTACAGTGATATCACGTCGAAAATCGTCTAGGACCGATACGGAAAAAGTTTCCTCTTGGCGGTGGGACTTAGAAAAATTTCCAGAGTTTTGTCGACGGAGTAGCACATCCGTCCATTATTTGCTAATAACTCGATAAATAATAATTGTAGCGAGTTTGGTGTTATGATATATATTGTTAGAAACCGTCTATATTACAGTGATATCACGTCGAAAATCGTCTAGGACCGATAGGGAAAAAGTTTCCTCTTGGCGGTGGGACTTAGAAAAATTTCCAGAGTTTTGTCGACGGAGTAGCACATCCGTCCATTATTTGCTAATAACTCGATAAATAATAATTGTAGCGAGTTTGGTGTTATGATATATATTGTTAGAAACCGTCTATATTACAGTGATATCACGTCGAAAATCGTCTAGGACCGATAGGGAAAAAGTTTCCTCTTGGCGGTGGGACTTAGAAAAATTTTCGTCGAACGTCCGACGGAGTAGCACATCCGTCCATTATTTGCTAATAACTCGATAAATAATAATTGTAGCGAGTTTGGTGTTATGATATATATTGTTAGAAACCGTCTATATTACAGTGATATCACGTCGAAAATCGTCTAGGACCGATACGGAAAAAGTTTCCTCTTGGCGGTGGGACTTAGAAAAATTTTCGTCGAACGTCCGACGGAGTAGCACATCCGTCCATTATTTGCTAATAACTCGATAAATAATAATTGTAGCGAGTTTGGTGTTATGATATATATTGTTAGAAACCGTCTATATTACAGTGATATCACGTCGAAAATCGTCTAGGACCGATACGGAAAAAGTTTCCTCTTAGCGGTGGGACTTAGAAAAATTTCCAGAGTTTTGTCGACGGAGTAGCACATCCGTCCATTATTTGCTAATAACTCGATAAATAATAATTGTAGCGAGTTTGGTGTTATGATATATATTGTTAGAAACCGTCTATATTACAGTGATATCACGTCGAAAATCGTCTAGGACCGATAGGGAAAAAGTTTCCTCTTGGCGGTGGGACTTAGAAAAATTTCCAGAGTTTTGTCGACGGAGTAGCACATCCGTCCATTATTTGCTAATAACTCGATAAATAATAATTGTAGCGAGTTTGGTGTTATGATATATATTGTTAGAAACCGTCTATATTACAGTGATATCACGTCGAAAATCGTCTAGGACCGATACGGAAAAAGTTTCCTCTTAGCGGTGGGACTTAGAAAAATTTCCAGAGTTTTGTCGACGGAGTAGCACATCCGTCCATTATTTGCTAATAACTCGATAAATAATAATTGTAGCGAGTTTGGTGTTATGATATATATTGTTAGAAACCGTCTATATTACAGTGATATCACGTCGAAAATCGTCTAGGACCGATAGGGAAAAAGTTTCCTCTTGGCGGTGGGACTTAGAAAAATTTCCAGAGTTTTGTCGACGGAGTAGCACATCCGTCCATTATTTGCTAATAACTCGATAAATAATAATTGTAGCGAGTTTGGTGTTATGATATATATTGTTAGAAACCGTCTATATTACAGTGATATCACGTCGAAAATCGTCTAGGACCGATAGGGAAAAAGTTTCCTCTTGGCGGTGGGACTTAGAAAAATTTCCAGAGTTTTGTCGACGGAGTAGCACATCCGTCCATTATTTGCTAATAACTCGATAAATAATAATTGTAGCGAGTTTGGTGTTATGATATATATTGTTAGAAACCGTCTATATTACAGTGATATCACGTCGAAAATCGTCTAGGACCGATACGGAAAAAGTTTCCTCTTAGCGGTGGGACTTAGAAAAATTTCCAGAGTTTTGTCGACGGAGTAGCACATCCGTCCATTATTTGCTAATAACTCGATAAATAATAATTGTAGCGAGTTTGGTGTTATGATATATATTGTTAGAAACCGTCTATATTACAGTGATATCACGTCGAAAATCGTCTAGGACCGATAGGGAAAAAGTTTCCTCTTGGCGGTGGGACTTAGAAAAATTTCCAGAGTTTTGTCGACGGAGTAGCACATCCGTCCATTATTTGCTAATAACTCGATAAATAATAATTGTAGCGAGTTTGGTGTTATGATATATATTGTTAGAAACCGTCTATATTACAGTGATATCACGTCGAAAATCGTCTAGGACCGATACGGAAAAAGTTTCCTCTTGGCGGTGGGACTTAGAAAAATTTCCAGAGTTTTGTCGACGGAGTAGCACATCCGTCCATTATTTGCTAATAACTCGATAAATAATAATTGTAGCGAGTTTGGTGTTATGATATATATTGTTAGAAACCGTCTATATTACAGTGATATCACGTCGAAAATCGTCTAGGACCGATAGGGAAAAAGTTTCCTCTTGGCGGTGGGACTTAGAAAAATTTCCAGAGTTTTGTCGACGGAGTAGCACATCCGTCCATTATTTGCTAATAACTCGATAAATAATAATTGTAGCGAGTTTGGTGTTATGATATATATTGTTAGAAACCGTCTATATTACAGTGATATCACGTCGAAAATCGTCTAGGACCGATAGGGAAAAAGTTTCCTCTTGGCGGTGGGACTTAGAAAAATTTTCGTCGAACGTCCGACGGAGTAGCACATCCGTCCATTATTTGCTAATAACTCGATAAATAATAATTGTAGCGAGTTTGGTGTTATGATTTATATTGTTAGAAACCGTCTATATTACAGTGATATCACGTCGAAAATCGTCTAGGACCGATACGGAAAAAGTTTCCTCTTGGCGGTGGGACTTAGAAAAATTTTCGTCGAACGTCCGACGGAGTAGCACATCCGTCCATTATTTGCTAATAACTCGATAAATAATAATTGTAGCGAGTTTGGTGTTATGATATATATTGTTAGAAACCGTCTATATTACAGTGATATCACGTCGAAAATCGTCTAGGACCGATAGGGAAAAAGTTTCCTCTTGGCGGTGGGACTTAGAAAAATTTCCAGAGTTTTGTCGACGGAGTAGCACATCCGTCCATTAGTTGCTAATAACTCGATAAATAATAATTGTAGCGAGTTTGGTGTTATGATATATATTGTTAGAAACCGTCTATATTACAGTGATATCACGTCGAAAATCGTCTAGGACCGATACGGAAAAAGTTTCCTCTTAGCGGTGGGACTTAGAAAAATTTCCAGAGTTTTGTCGACGGAGTAGCACATCCGTCCATTATTTGCTAATAACTCGATAAATAATAATTGTAGCGAGTTTGGTGTTATGATATATATTGTTAGAAACCGTCTATATTACAGTGATATCACGTCGAAAATCGTCTAGGACCGATAGGGAAAAAGTTTCCTCTTGGCGGTGGGACTTAGAAAAATTTCCAGAGTTTTGTCGACGGAGTAGCACATCCGTCCATTATTTGCTAATAACTCGATAAATAATAATTGTAGCGAGTTTGGTGTTATGATATATATTGCTAGAAATCGTCTATATTACAGTGATATCACGTCGAAAATCGTCTAGGACCGATACTTAAAAATTTTCCTCTTATTTGTGGGACTTAGAAAAATTTTCAAAGTTCGGTGAATTATGAAAAGTTGGTTATTTTGTGTAAAATAATATAGAAATGTTAAAATTTATTATATTTTGTGAAAAAAATTTTTATACTTTTTTCGCTCTAAGTTCCAACAGCCCCGCCGGGAGGTCTGTTGCCGCGGCGGTTTGCGGCCATAAGCGCGCGTGCTATTGACCGCGCGGCGCCGGCGTCCCGTTTTGTCGACGGAGTAGCACATCCGTCCATTATTTGCTAATAACTCGATAAATAATAATTGTAGCGAGTTTGGTGTTATGATATATATTGTTAGAAACCGTCTATATTACAGTGATATCACGTCGAAAATCGTCTAGGACCGATACGGAAAAAGTTTCCTCTTGGCGGTGGGACTTAGAAAAATTTCCAGAGTTTTGTCGACGGAGTAGCACATCCGTCCATTATTTGCTAATAACTCGATAAATAATAATTGTAGCGAGTTTGGTGTTATGATATATATTGTTAGAAACCGTCTATATTACAGTGATATCACGTCGAAAATCGTCTAGGACCGATAGGGAAAAAGTTTCCTCTTGGCGGTGGGACTTAGAAAAATTTCCAGAGTTTTGTCGACGGAGTAGCACATCCGTCCATTATTTGCTAATAACTCGATAAATAATAATTGTAGCGAGTTTGGTGTTATGATATATATTGTTAGAAACCGTCTATATTACAGTGATATCACGTCGAAAATCGTCTAGGACCGATAGGGAAAAAGTTTCCTCTTGGCGGTGGGACTTAGAAAAATTTTCGTCGAACGTCCGACGGAGTAGCACATCCGTCCATTATTTGCTAATAACTCGATAAATAATAATTGTAGCGAGTTTGGTGTTATGATATATATTGTTAGAAACCGTCTATATTACAGTGATATCACGTCGAAAATCGTCTAGGACCGATACGGAAAAAGTTTCCTCTTGGCGGTGGGACTTAGAAAAATTTTCGTCGAACGTCCGACGGAGTAGCACATCCGTCCATTATTTGCTAATAACTCGATAAATAATAATTGTAGCGAGTTTGGTGTTATGATATATATTGTTAGAAACCGTCTATATTACAGTGATATCACGTCGAAAATCGTCTAGGACCGATAGGGAAAAAGTTTCCTCTTGGCGGTGGGACTTAGAAAAATTTCCAGAGTTTTGTCGACGGAGTAGCACATCCGTCCATTATTTGCTAATAACTCGATAAATAATAATTGTAGCGAGTTTGGTGTTATGATATATATTGTTAGAAACCGTCTATATTACAGTGATATCACGTCGAAAATCGTCTAGGACCGATAGGGAAAAAGTTTCCTCTTGGCGGTGGGACTTAGAAAAATTTTCGTCGAACGTCCGACGGAGTAGCACATCCGTCCATTATTTGCTAATAACTCGATAAATAATAATTGTAGCGAGTTTGGTGTTATGATATATATTGTTAGAAACCGTCTATATTACAGTGATATCACGTCGAAAATCGTCTAGGACCGATACGGAAAAAGTTTCCTCTTAGCGGTGGGACTTAGAAAAATTTCCAGAGTTTTGTCGACGGAGTAGCACATCCGTCCATTATTTGCTAATAACTCGATAAATAATAATTGTAGCGAGTTTGGTGTTATGATACATATTGTTAGAAACCGTCTATATTACAGTGATATCACGTCGAAAATCGTCTAGGACCGATACGGAAAAAGTTTCCTCTTAGCGGTGGGACTTAGAAAAATTTTCGTCGAACGTCCGACGGAGTAGCACATCCGTCCATTATTTGCTAATAACTCGATAAATAATAATTGTAGCGAGTTTGGTGTTATGATATATATTGTTAGAAACCGTCTATATTACAGTGATATCACGTCGAAAATCGTCTAGGACCGATACGGAAAAAGTTTCCTCTTGGCGGTGGGACTTAGAAAAATTTTCGTCGAACGTCCGACGGAGTAGCACATCCGTCCATTATTTGCTAATAACTCGATAAATAATAATTGTAGCGAGTTTGGTGTTATGATATATATTGTTAGAAACCGTCTATATTACAGTGATATCACGTCGAAAATCGTCTAGGACCGATAGGGAAAAAGTTTCCTCTTGGCGGTGGGACTTAGAAAAATTTTCGTCGAACGTCCGACGGAGTAGCACATCCGTCCATTATTTGCTAATAACTCGATAAATAATAATTGTAGCGAGTTTGGTGTTATGATATATATTGTTAGAAACCGTCTATATTACAGTGATATCACGTCGAAAATCGTCTAGGACCGATACGGAAAAAGTTTCCTCTTGGCGGTGGGACTTAGAAAAATTTTCGTCGAACGTCCGACGGAGTAGCACATCCGTCCATTATTTGCTAATAACTCGATAAATAATAATTGTAGCGAGTTTGGTGTTATGATATATATTGTTAGAAACCGTCTATATTACAGTGATATCACGTCGAAAATCGTCTAGGACCGATAGGGAAAAAGTTTCCTCTTGGCGGTGGGACTTAGAAAAATTTTCGTCGAACGTCCGACGGAGTAGCACATCCGTCCATTATTTGCTAATAACTCGATAAATAATAATTGTAGCGAGTTTGGTGTTATGATATATATTGTTAGAAACCGTCTATATTACAGTGATATCACGTCGAAAATCGTCTAGGACCGATAGGGAAAAAGTTTCCTCTTGGCGGTGGGACTTAGAAAAATTTCCAGAGTTTTGTCGACGGAGTAGCACATCCGTCCATTATTTGCTAATAACTCGATAAATAATAATTGTAGCGAGTTTGGTGTTATGATATATATTGTTAGAAACCGTCTATATTACAGTGATATCACGTCGAAAATCGTCTAGGACCGATACGGAAAAAGTTTCCTCTTAGCGGTGGGACTTAGAAAAATTTCCAGAGTTTTGTCGACGGAGTAGCACATCCGTCCATTATTTGCTAATAACTCGATAAATAATAATTGTAGCGAGTTTGGTGTTATGATATATATTGTTAGAAACCGTCTATATTACAGTGATATCACGTCGAAAATCGTCTAGGACCGATAGGGAAAAAGTTTCCTCTTGGCGGTGGGACTTAGAAAAATTTCCAGAGTTTTGTCGACGGAGTAGCACATCCGTCCATTATTTGCTAATAACTCGATAAATAATAATTGTAGCGAGTTTGGTGTTATGATATATATTGTTAGAAACCGTCTATATTACAGTGATATCACGTCGAAAATCGTCTAGGACCGATAGGGAAAAAGTTTCCTCTTGGCGGTGGGACTTAGAAAAATTTTCGTCGAACGTCCGACGGAGTAGCACATCCGTCCATTATTTGCTAATAACTCGATAAATAATAATTGTAGCGAGTTTGGTGTTATGATATATATTGTTAGAAACCGTCTATATTACAGTGATATCACGTCGAAAATCGTCTAGGACCGATACGGAAAAAGTTTCCTCTTAGCGGTGGGACTTAGAAAAATTTTCGTCGAACGTCCGACGGAGTAGCACATCCGTCCATTATTTGCTAATAACTCTAAGAATAATAATTGTAGCGAGTTTGGTGTTATGATATATATTGTTAGAAACCGTCTATATTACAGTGATATCACGTCGAAAATCGTCTAGGACCGATAGGGAAAAAGTTTCCTCTTGGCGGTGGGACTTAGAAAAATTTTCGTCGAACGTCCGACGGAGTAGCACATCCGTCCATTATTTGCTAATAACTCGATAAATAATAAT
>NW_027489057.1:27500-30000 GCF_050948215.1 Halictus rubicundus | reverse complement strand
AATCTTTCTCCGTGCACAATTGGAAATGTGTTTCGAGAGGACCGGCTGCGTAGCTCGCGTAAAGCTGTGTGCGATTCTGACACTCTACTCTCTGTGTGGCGATAATACAGTGCACAAGAGCTTGGGACGAACGATCGCGCACGGCCAGAGCCGGCTGTGAAGTCCGCTAGTATCGAATAATCGTTCTCCGTGCACAATTGGAAATGTGTTTCGAGAGGACCGGCTGCGTAGCTCGCGTAAAGCTGTGTGCGATTCTGACACTCTACTCTCTGTGTGGCGATAATACAGTGCACAAGAGCTTGGGACGAACGATCGCGCACGGCCAGAGCCGGCTGTGAAGTCCGTTAGTTATCGAGTTCATTCTCCAATAAGAGAGAGGAGGAGGAGAAGTGTCGGGATCCAGTATCGGGTTGTCTATGATCCCCGTCGTTTTCTGAATTCTCCTCCTGTGTTTTCCACTTTAAAGGTTTTTCAATGTATTTTCCGCCCGGCCGTCGGATACGTGTGCGCATTGCAATCGCGTACTCGCGACGGTTTCCGTTTCTACGGACGATCGTGTGTCGTCCTTAAAAACGACGCCTGAATCTCCTTCGCGCGCTGGTTGGAGCTTTCAGGTATCGGCGTTCTTATGAACCGCAGAACAAGAGACATAATTATATATTGATTATAAATCAAATTATACGATTACCCTGAACGGTGGATCACTTGGCTCGTGGGTCGATGAAGAACGCAGCTAATTGCGCGTCAACGTGTGAACTGCAGGACACATGAACATCGACATTTCGAACGCACATTGCGGTCCACGGATACAATTCCTGGACCACGCCTGGCTGAGGGTCGTTTACGTAACCAAATACTGCTTGCGTTGCTCTTGTAAGTCCCCGCCGTCGCTTACCTCTCCATGTCGAATTTTGTGGAGGGCGCAAAGAGCGTTTCTGAGTCGGGTTGCAAAGATGCTACGTACGAGCGAACGATGGACGTTTCGTCGGCGTTTGACGCGGTTCTGTGAAAATTGCAAATTTTACATTGCGTCTAACGGTCTTCGTGAGAAGAAGGAAATAGGAATGGGTATCACATTCGGACTTGCGTGAGTGTTTTGCGGCGTCGTGAGTCGTATTTTCAATACGACCGCCCGTGAACACCGCTCCGACGATCGAAATCTCTCTCTCCTCTCTCTCTGGAACGATTCGCATTGCGGAAGAAGCGTTTCACTCTCGAACATTTTACGCGCTCCCGACGTCGTCTGAAATGATGCGTATACGAAAGGTATAAGAGTCTCAAGAGACTACAGTGAATGGACACAAATAAAGAAAGAGATACCGGACACCCGTGTAAAATCTGTGTGCGCAACTGTGGCGTGCAACGTAAGCCCCAGGGAGATGATATATAAAATAAAATACGTCTGTGCGTGGATGTGTCTCTCTACACATAATTGCGGCGGAGGGTCGTCGTTGCCAGCGACTTCGACAAACATATTCTTAGAGTTCGCGAGACAGTGGTCTCTCGTTCTACGAACGCTTTGATGACTGATGGACATAGCAACATTTGGCATTGTGCGGGATGCGCACGCGTACTTGTATCGGGTCGAATAATTTCCCCGTCGTCGCGTGTCCTCGCTAATCCGTTGCGGATTCCATCGCCACGTTCGTTGAATTGAATGACGACCGAGATCTCGTGTCTCTTTGGTTTGATCGATGATATCGCGTCGTGCAGCGTTTCTGTACCCCCGTGTGTCTAGTGTAGTAGAGAAACCCCACCGGGTGTTGAAAATATATATACTCCTCTATGGAGTGGCTTTCGAACATCGTTGTCACCACAACGTGTTGTCACGCAGAGCACGAGAAGGTGAAGGTGAAAACAAACCTTTGTCGGTCGCCCCATGTCTTTTTTTCTTCATTGTCGATCGCGAGACCGCGCGATCTGTCGGTCGTCCAGTCCCCGGAAGTTCTTTTCGACGGACGTTAAAGTTAACCGGCCGATCGTCTAGCGAGAGTTTCCGATCGACGAACAAAATGAAGAAATCTCTATATATACATTATATAGAGAAAAGACACTTTGGTGTGGCGCATAAGATATATGGTTTTGTTTTTTTTTTTTTTTTTTTTTTTGTGCTCCTCTGTACGTTCTCGCGTACTTTTAATGCTTTCGGTGAAATATACGAAACATTTTTTTTTCACGTTTGACGACCTCAGAGTAGGCGAGATTACCCGCTGAATTTAAGCATATTACTAAGCGGAGGAAAAGAAACTAACAAGGATTTCCTTAGTAGCGGCGAGCGAACAGGAATGAGCCCAGCACTGAATCCCGCGGTTCCGCCGTTGGGAAATGTAGTGTTTAGGAGGGTCCATTTATCCCGTGACGTCGAACCGCGTCCAAGTCCATCTTGAATGGGGCCATTTACCCGTAGAGGGTGCCAGGCCCGTAGCGACCGGTACGCGTTTCGGGAGGACCTCTCCTTAGAGTCGGGTTGCTTGAGAGTGCAGCCCTAAGTGGGTGGTAA